>NC_134471.1:52867103-52972103 GCF_964194025.1 Convolutriloba macropyga | reverse complement strand
AAAGGTGTGAGGGGCGTGGGGGGATGAGAAGGTGGATGGCATTTTGGGGTCTGAGGGTGACTTTAGTTTCGCAAGAACTGACCATTAGTCAAAAATAGAAAAGAGAGGAATCAAATCTGCAGTTGCGGACTGACATGTTTCAGCTAAAAACAGCATCTGCAAAATACAAAGACTCCTCTTCGAGACAAAAAAGAGGAAAAATAAATGTAACTTCGTTTTCCAAAAACTAGTAGAAAACTTAATTCATTTTGAGTCGTAAAAGACGCAAGCGACAAATAGTTACTTCAAAATTGATTCAAGAGTAATTAACCAAATTCATCTTTCCTATTCACTCGAGAAGAAAATTCGAGTTGAGAGGTCAGCCATATGAAATGATTAATGAATGTGAACTTAATTGGCACAGCTAGGTTCAATTCAAAGTCATAATTCAAGCCACGATCCCATAAAAAGCATAGGTGAATCAAAATTTCTTCATGGGCTTTTTTCTAAATTTTAAAAACCAAACAGGTGATGCCATTTTTTGAAGCTCATTATTTTCTGGCTTCCATTAAATTTGATCAATTTTTTTTCTACTGCTACACTTGTCGATCAACTAGTCAAGGTTGGTCAAAAAAAGGTAGACCAATAAATTTGATCCAAACTTGTTTCATAATTAATCTCGGCCAAACAAATTTTTTTCATAAATCGACCTCTCTCTCTCCTGGGAAATTGTTTTACTTATCTACCTGTTTGATCAAACAGATTTGTTTTTGCAACACTGACATTGTGCACGACCTGGTAAAAAAAGTCTGGGACTAGTCTGTCTGTATAAGAGTGTAAAATACTCAATTCAAGGCCATATTCTATCCTTAATTGAGCAGGAAAAAAATCCAAAACTTTGATTCCTTACTTCACGGGCCAAGGATTTTCCCCAACAAATGTCTGTGAAAAGAGTGAAAAAAAAACAAATTCACACCCCTATTTCTCCGTTTGATTAAGGGTGGAAGAGAGTAATTATAAGAGTGTAATTTTAAAAAAATAAAAGTGGCAGAAGGTAGTCCGGATTGATCCCCTTCTTCCCTCTGTCGAGCATGCTACTTTCACTTTGTGTAGTAACCATTGTGACAACTGATATCTGCTTTATGCGTTTCAATTTGGTTACAATGGCAAATGTGTAAGGGTGTAATTTTTATTACTCCATCCTAAATTACACTCTATGCAAGAGTGTAAAAAGAGTGCAGAAAAGAGTGTAAATGTAACATATATTTTTTTAAAAAAATTACCCTCTTACACTCTTTTCCACAATAAATAGTTGAATACGCATCACACCCTTATCCCCACTAATTAGGGGTGAATGAGGGTGAAATTTTGGCTCAGGTTGGGAAGTAAATGTTTATTAGAATTGTTGTATCGAGTTATCAGTGAATTGAGACAAAGCCGAAAGTCAAACAAAACTATTTATAATGAGTAGCAAAAGCAGTAAGTCTGATGTGCTTAATTTACAACCGTTTTTTCATGCGTTAATATAGCTGTCTAGGAAAAAAATCCCTGGCACGGAAAGTTGCACCAGGTGTCCTATAATTTACTTGCTTTTATTGGATAGTTTGCGTAATAGCTTTATTATTCGACAGTTGACATAACAGCCATCAAATGTTTTTTCGTCGGTAGGTTCGTTGCGCTTGTTGACGATTTTGTCATCTTTGAAGAAAAAAACACACAGTTCTGTATGATCCGACCCTCAAAGATTGATCATTTGCAACGACATTGGTCATTTCGAGCTTTTAGATTGATTACCTTTTAGATTGACAACACCAAAGCTTTCGCAGCACTTTTAAATAGGTTTTATTTGAAAGTGCTGAGGTATAACTATACGACAGTCTCAAATGTGGGGAATAATAGAAAAAGGACAGAATAATAGAAAAAAGCTGAGAACAGGCTACAACTGTTAATGCGCTACAGACTGAAAGCCTAATGCTGCTCCATTGCGATTACTGAGAAACAAAATGATTTTTTATAGCAGATACCTGGAAGTTATCTCGATCCTCCCACTTATTCCTGGTTTTGTCCTGGAATTTTTTGCTGAAGTTTTTGATAGCCGCATCCTGGTCCATAGGTCCATGCATCTGGTTTGCACCCGGCTCTCCAACACGACCCCACCTGAAACATCAACTTTCCTGACCGCAACAAAAATTAGTGAATGATTGTACTACTAAGTTCACGAACACAATCTGTGCGCCATCCGAGGTGAGACCGGATCGTTAACATTTAAGAGCTTGCGATTTTCATTTATTGGTTACCAAACAGTTAAATTCAGAAAACACAAAACTTGATGGTTAAATATATCTATGAATATAATAATACAATCGAGAAAATTTTAATTCATCATTTTGGTTGTTTGCCTCATAGGTGGATGAAATAGGAAAAATAGACGCATGTTTATCTCAAGGTTTAAATTGTTTGTTGGTACTCTGAGCTAATAGGTTAGTTTTTTCCATTTATGATAATCTTTTAATATCAATCATCTGCTACGCCATTTGCTAAGCGTTAGTTTTTGTTATGATCATTCGAGAACGAAAACTAAGCAAACAGGTAACAGATCATTGATAGTATAAAGTATTTAGAAATGAAAAAGCGGCTGAATTTTTTGCGAAGGATAACCTGCCAAGACTTGCACGTCAAATGGATAACTTATTTGAACTTATATGTCGAAGAGTTAACATTTAGGAACTTGCAAATTTGGGAAGAAAAAAAATTTTAGAAGGCGATGTATTGTCTTGTAAGCTCTTAAGAAGCAGCAAGTGCCTCAATCCCTTTTCAGTTATTATTAATGTATGTACAATCAAGTTCAATCAATTTAAAAGGCATCAATAATTAGAATAGAAAGTTCGAAATTTCGGAAAGATGAGTTTATGCTCCTGTTTTTTCAGAGTTTTTTCCTTTAAAACCAATTGATTGCTCTTGTTGCTGGGAGCCATTTCAAGCGCCGGGAAGGGCTTCTGCTGGCTCTGCTTGCTTTTACTCTTTTTCTTGGTGTTCTTGGCTAGCCTCGTAAAAGTTGATTAGTTTGTTGTATTTCAATGCGTGGTAAGATATCAATAATTTTTTTTGTTCAAATTAAAAAGTCGTTTATTAAGAAAAAACTATTCAAGAAGTAATAAATATTGAGAGTGGGAAAAGTAGATAAAAAATAAATAAACCATTAAAAATTGGGCTGCGCTCGCGTCAGGGAATGAATTACCGAGCCTCATTTGATCAGAGAATTAAAGGGCTGCGCTAGTCGTAAAAAGTGTAATTAGTGTAACTTTGTTCATGAAGGCAAGCGTTAAGACGCGTTAAAATAAATTGAGAGAAGGAAGCGTTTTGAAGAATGAAGTAAAATACAGAAAGAATGATAAGTTAAAAGTGTTATGCTAACCTAAACCTTAAAACCACTGAACCAAACCGCGCGTAGCACTGTATTATGTCGTTAGTTGTATAACCGTAACTTAACTTTGATAAAGATATCAGTGGAGTGAATATGAAAAAATGAGAAAATTTTCTAGGTTTAAAATGATGTTAATCGATTAACATTCTTCAGTAGATAAACTGCTGTTGTTTTCCTTGTGTTTTTCACAGCTAAGCCCCAAATTTACTAGGTGAGCTGCTGGCTTAGCTGTTCGGTTAGGACGTTGTTGGTTCGACTTTTGCCCCGAATTAAATACGCAAGCGGCTGGTAATTAGTCATTGGATGATGGTTATTCTGGTTTTTCTGCGATATTTCTGGATCAGTTGTCTCTTTTTCTGGATCAGTTCAAGTATTGATTCGATCTTGTTTTCTTCTGCCTGTTTCAGGTACTCATTTGCTAATCTAATCTGAAAATTTCTTACTGCAGTTATATTGGCCTCTTCATGGAGTTTTTTGACACTGTACCAGCGGGGTTTCCTCATACAAATTCTTAGTGCTCTATTTTGAGTCAGTTGTATGTTGTTGATAATTGAATTAGATTGGTCAATCCAGCAGGCATTTGCATAGAGAAATAGAGGTCGAACCCATGATTTATACAAGGTCAGTAAGCACTCTTCATCAATGTTGATCTGACTGAGCCGCCATAGTTGGTAGATTCTTTTGTTTTCTCTTGCCACGGTCTAAACTGGAAACTTTTTTGAGGGATTTTTAAAAAGCATAAAATTTGTTTTGCCTGGATTTATTCTTATTTTTAGTTTTTCGCACCATTTGATCAATTTGTCTAGTGAAAACTGAAGTTTCTCTTGAATTATTCTACAGGAGCGCGACCTGTAGTAAGAGGCAAAATCATCAGCAAATTGAGAAAGTTGTGTCGGTATTACAGGAATGCTGCTGACATAAACCAGGAAGAGAATTGGTGCAATGACGCTGCCCTGAGGTACTCCAGCTAGTGTTGAAAATGTGCTACTTTTTGAGTTATTAATTTTCACGAAGATGCTTCCCTGAGAGAGAAAAGAGTTAACCCATTTTATCAGAGCTTTATGCACACCAATTTGTAGCAGTTTGTTTTGAAGTCCTAATCTCCACACTGCATCAAACGCTTTTTCAATATCTAGGCAGACAAATCCGACCATTTCGGACCATTGAATTGCTTCTGTTACATGCTGAGTAAGTTTGAGCAAATTATCAGTTGTCCAACGGTTCCTTCTATACGCACTATGCATTTCACCGAAGACATCACTTTCTTCACAGTGCGCTAGGACAAAATTCTTTACTGCTGTTTCACAAATTTTGAAATGCAATTGGTTAGGCTGATTGGTCCGTAATTTTCTGCATCTTTTTTGTTTTTATTCGGCTTTGGTAACATTTTGACTTGTGATTCTCTCCATGTAGATGGAACATAAGAATTGTTTATTGAGCTAGTTGTCAGGAGACAAATATATGCTTTGAGGCATTTAGGTAACCTTTTCAGCATGTTATAGCTGATTTTATCTGGTTCTGGACTTGATTTTCTTGTTTTGTTCAAAATTTCTTCATAATAGTCTACTTTTATAATGCAGTAGTTATTTGGTTCAGTATTTTCGTATTTGAACAACATTTTTGTCTCGTTTTCGACTTCCTCGAAGTGCTCATTTAGTTCCAAGTTTTCGTATGTATGATCTTTCATTGTATCCTGTAGAAGAGTTTTGAAGATTTCGCATTTCTCAATGTCTGTTTCCGCTCTGAGTTGTTTATATGAGACTTCAACACCTTGTTCAGTTTCATTTGGTTTTCTGAATCACCACAAAAGGCTTTAACTGCTCTCCAAAAGCTTTTGCTTCCCTTGTTTTGAGCATTTGCTATCAATTTTGATTGCTTGATTTTTTCCGATCGTTTCATGGGCCTCTTTATTGATCTTTGGAGGAAATTTATTTCCTTTTTCAGGAATTTGTACTGTTCTCCGTTTGTTCTTTTCAGCTCTCTTCTTTTTCCTTCTCTTCCCGGATATGTTTAGTAGTTTCATGTCCAAAAGGTAATCTTTTTTGTTGGATAAACGACTTCTGTAGCGAGAATTAAATGATCTGTACAAGTAATTCATTTAGTTGATTTAGTTCTTCTGCTTTTGGATAGACTGGTGGACATAGCAGAGAGTTTTCGCATTCTTGTCTGACAATCTGGTTGAAATTTTTGAAGTTGATTTTTTCCTTCAAATCGAATCTGCTCTGAGACATTATATTCAGGGTAGTAATGGTTCAGCTGTGGTCACTACCAAAGTCATCGGAAACATAAAATGTGTCAAAAAATTTGAAGACTGATTGATCGGCGAAATGTAGAACAAGCATATTTCGACATTCTCCTTGATATGGTTGATATGTGTGGTAACCGTTATTTAAAAGCTTGAATTTCCCAGTTTCAATAGTTTCGATTATGTTTTCACCATTTTCAGTGTTTTATGTGCAATTCAGTTCTTGATGTAGAACGTTGAAATCTCCACAGATAAAAACGTTCTTCATTTCAGTTTCAAAATTTTCTGATAGATTCAAATCCCGACCTGGTGAGTTGTAAAATGCTATAACCCAGAGATGACCTATAACAGGTACTTCAAAGCAAGCTTTTATTATTTCGAAAAATTTTCCTCGCTCGTTTCTATCAAACTTTTCTGGCTTAACTTCTATTATTGTCGTTCCCTTCTTTGCTAAAATGATTGAGCCATGTGAATTACTTGCTCTCGTTTCCGTAACTCCGAAATAATCATCGGTTAGATTGTCTTTTTGCCAGCTCTTGACTTCATTCAGGCACACAATATCAATATCTTTTTCCTTCAAAATTACGAGAGAGAAGTTCTAATATTTTGTTGGATAAGCCTCGGCGGTTCCATTGCAAAATTTTGATTTTCTCCATGTTGGCTGAATTGATGGCTATTTGTTGAAATTTGTTGCGTTGGAACATTCGTGAAATTGTTGTTAGCATTTTTGGAGCTTTCATGATCTTTTTGACCTTCTATTTTATCCCCGAATATTCTGCTTGCACTAATACTGACAACATTGATGATATCACTGTAAGACATTGTATTGAAGGTTGAACGGATTTCGCTTAGTACTTCAGCATCCAGAACACTTATGTTTATTGCTGAGACAGGTGAGTTTGTTTGTAGCATTTCGGTCTTTTTGCCACTGTTGAGTACTTGATATCTTGTTTTCTCTTTGTCCCTTCAACAACTGCGTCTTGATAGGAGGAGCATCCTTTGTACACAGATGCGTGCGATCCACCACAATTTGCACATTTGGCATTTTCTTTTGGTTCGGCGCATTGATTTACTGTGTGCTGGCCTGAGCATCGCAGGCAACGCTCCTCAATTTTAAACTCAATGGCGGAGTGCCCATATTTCTGACTCTTGAAGCATTGTTTACCATGTGGCGGCTCTTTGCTTGGTTCACATCAGTAGATTAGGCAACCAACCTTTACACCGTGCTTTTGTGCTGCTAAAACACGATTTGTTGAATCTGTTATTACTCTGATAAGCTTTGTAGGTTTGCCACTTGCTCAGCTTATAATCCTTGACACATTTACTACATTCATTCCGTTATTGCTGAAGAGTTCCTCTTTTATTTCTTTTTCTCGGATGCTAAGATGCACATTGACTATAACAAAGCTTGGTTTGTACTTGGCCTTTGGCAGTGTATTTCTCGTGTTCACATTAGCGTTAGGGAATACTTGTTGCAGGTTTGTATTTGACATAAGACTATCTCTGGAGGCTTTGTTTTCAGGTTGGATAAAGAAGTCGGAACAGTTTCGCAATTCTCTAATTCGTTGTATTTTCAATTGTGGGAATTTTTGTCTTCATAGTTCGAGCAAATTGCACTTGAGTTGGTCTCGGATTGATTGTTATTACTATTGGTCTAACTGTCTGTGATATCGAATTCCTCTCGTTTTGGTTTCGAAAACGCTTACGTTTGTTTTGAACTTGAATAAAATCTCGTTCATCCTGTGAAGTATCATCAGTGGTTGCTCTTGCTTCTGATAGGAGAGCGCTCAGTTGGCCCATTTTGGCCAGGGCCCCACTGAGGCTATTGCTTAGCAGAACGACGAAGATAAGAATTTGAAACAACTTTTAAAGCGTAGAGACTAAGTGAAAAAAAGCCAATTAAAAGTCAGGATTTTAAAAAGCAACTTTTAGTGAAAAATCATTTTTTATAAAAGACTCACTCCCAAAGGACGTTCCTACAGCAAGTGCCTCAATTTGGACCCAACGCAGAACATGGTCTTTCTTAACGCAAAACTTGATTTATTTGATTCTGTGTTGACAAGGAGTGTTATTCAAGAACAAAAGATTTATAGGACAAAAAGCGTTTTATCATTTTAAACTTTCGAACTTGTAAAGGAAAACTTGTACTTCAAATTTTGTGGTTTTGAGCCTCAAATTTTAACGCTTTTGAGGTTTTGAGGCACATCTACAATTCAACATCAAGAAATGTATCAAAAAGCAAAATACTTTTCAAATAGCCATTAAAATGATTCAATATATTTACCAATTTGAAGAGCAATTGAAAAAAATTGGAACAAGGAGCTTGTCTACCGACAAAATTAAACTTTGTTTTGCTTTAAAACTTTTATTGGTACTTTTTTGCTTTACGATTGACATTTGAAACATTTTTACCGGAAAGACTTTTGCAGTTGAAATATGTGTTCTTAACAGTTTCGAGAAAAAATTCTCAACGACGCTCATTTCAATGCAATTTATATTGTCCAACAACATAATCACCTGCTAAATTTCTTTTTGGCAACAGAAGTAAACTGACTTGTTTTCAGACCAGTACAATTGTACAAAGGAGATAATTAAACAAGATGACATGTTGGTTTGAAGTCCTTTGCGAGTCTGATTTTATCTTGTCTTTTCTTTTATTGCAAATTGTTTGTCTTCTTGTCTCCAAAACAAAAATCAAGAGTCGATGTATTCCAATAATAGGAGTTTTATTAAGTTGTAGAATGCTCTAAGTTGTAGAACGGAAGCGATTTCTTCGGCGTTTGTATCTTAAGTTTTTGTTTATGAAACTGATATTTTTTTGATCAAAATCCAGCTAATATAAGCTGCTCTTAAACTTATATTCACTAATCTATCAATTCCTAATCCAAAATATAAGCACTATCAATGAAAACAAAACATGCGGCAAGTGACAGGAAAACTTTTTCGTTTTCAGAGCATATTGTTCTAGCCAAAAGTTGGCCCCTTTTGATAAAATTGTTTTATCGTTGGAATTAAAAGTATCACTCAAAAACTCAAAAGAATACGTTCTAAAAACTGCAGAGAACGTGACCATTATCATTACTTTCGTTGATTATTAGCCATAGCAACACCAGTAATAGATAACCCTTGGTATATCTAAAGATAAAACAAAATTATGAGATCAAATTTTTTCCGATGATTTGTTTTATTTTTGACAAAAGCTACTGCATAAATTTGTAGTCATGCAATTATGGCATTAATTGAAACTTATATGGAAAAAATAAAAAAAAAATATTTTTGGGAGATTTTGCGATTTTGAATACGGAAAACAAAAATCAAACATAAAGTAGTGTAGAATTTATCAAAGATTTTCGGCAAAAGGTGCTCAAAAACTGGAAAATTTTTATCATTTCCTGCGCAATCTGATATGCATTACAAGTGTCTACCAGTGTACTGAACTTAATTTATTTTCACAGAAAGTAGTTGCGGCTTACAGCGCAATTGAAAACATTAAGTAACATACCCGGCCGATTGCCGGAAAATAGCCGCCGTTGATTCCAATAAGCATGATTGGGATTGAAAGAATAGAAGGTATTGAAAAAAAAAGATTTTTGAACAAAAACAATTTTTAAGTCAGATTTATTTCGATGGATTATATTTATTTCGTATTTGAGCATACTTCTATTTCTTAGAGAGAGGCTACAGGGTTACTATCAATATCAATAAGCATTAGAGATGGTAACTAAGACTTATAGAAACGATGTTCAAATAGCGGGCATCTAAAATTGGGCTTTATGGGTTTATCCCGTTTCTACTTCTGACTTCATTTTTTTATACTGACTCTGTTCATTTTGAGTTGCTTTGCTGAGCAACTGATGTTCAAAATCACTTTTAGCAGAATGAGAGAAGAGAGAAACTAGCCTAGAGAAGTCAAAAAGATTTCACGCAAAATGTTGAAAAAGCGGCCAAATGAGGTAAAGCGGAAACGACTCGAAGTGAAAATCCATTTAAACGCCATCCAACTACTCATCAAACAAAACGTGCCTTCACTAATTTATGATTATTTTGAAACAAAGTCATGAAACAAAAAATTAAAAACAATAAAATCAAATCTGTTAATATATGATAAAAAATCTGATCAAATTTTGTTATCAATTGAGATCCCGAAAAAACTATCTCTGCCAAAATAACTTAATCAAAACAAACAGTACTTACATAAACCACATATGTGAAATTTGAAAAAAAAACTTTCGGCTAAAAATATGAAAAAAAAGCTCTTAGAAACAACTTTCACTGAAAAACTGGAAAAAGATACTAAATTTTTTAATATTTCAAAAACATACACATCCAAAGAAAAATTCCCTTCAACCAATAGGGTATCCAGATGCTCGCAAAACAATAGGCAAGTCATAATAGGCAACGAAACTTAGCTAAAAACAGAAAAAAATTTGAAAAACTGCAAAAAATTAAGAAAAATGGTTCCAATTTTCGCCATTTTTTTGTCATATTTCTCAACAAAAAAATGATTCTTACCCACAAAACTGTAACTAATTGTTATCATAATATTGCTCACGTAGAAGGGGTTTCTTCAATACCCATTTGAGCCAGTAAAACAAAATATTCTTCAAAAAAACGCAAAAATTAGCCCGAAAATCAGCAAAATATATTAAAAACCTCCGAATTAACATAAAATTCATATGAATTTCGAGAAACATTCAAAACACTACCGAAACCAGCCAAAAATTAAAACAATATCATAACCAAACCTCTTAAACAAAGTAAATGAAAAAAACTGCTATAAAATGCCGCACGTGAACAAAAAAATTTCGCTCGCTCTCTCAAATACAGCGGTATGAACAAAAACCACTCACTTTTCGCTCCGCTCTTCACTTTTGTTCAGCGCCAAAATCACTCGAAATTTTTTCACGCGTTTCATTTCCCGCTTCAAAAATCAATCCAATAAGATTGATTAAAAAAAGGACTTCTCCAATACTCCTCTTCGAGTCGTAAAAAAAAGGAGCGCTATAATAGCCGGCTGAGAAGATGAGGGCGGCTATTAATAAGTAAGTATCGTCAAGTTTTACATTGTTCCAAGAATTAAAAGTGGAAAATAGGTATATAAATAAGTAAATTACTAAGTTATTGGGTACCAGTATACGCCTATAATGTGACCTAATCAAAACATTTTGTCATGTTTCAGCTTCCCATGTGCGCTTCAAAATAAACTTTGCAGAGGAAATCCCGTTGCAATATTAGTAAGGGCTGTTGAAGTAATATGATGAGTTCCAAGTTAAGAGAAGAACAACACAGTAAAACTAAAATGTTATGATTGAAACTGAAACTGACATTTAAGACGGCCAGATAACAGATCAACTCCAACACTAAATAAAAAGTTTGAAATATAGGTAACTTTTGCATATGGGATGATAACAATGAAAGCTAATTTACACTGAACGATAAAAGTACGATAGCACCCACTAATTTTCTCAGTAAAAATAAATTTTTGACTCATCGCTGCTGCAATTTGTAATCAAATTCCAAGAACGTGGGCCCATTTAGATTTAGACTTTCAGTAAAATATGAAGAAAACAAAAATAAATTCTGAGAATTCCCATCAAAAACATGCAGTTTAATATGTAAGTAAAGTTTGCTTTTATTTACTTGTGCAGTCGCATCTTTTCTCTCTTTCAATAATGTTTATGGCAAATGCAAAATTAATCATTCTTAAACTAGTGTGAAAACTTCATGACATTTTGAGACAACATTCTTTTTACTGTGAGTATTAGATGGAGTTCATCAAGTTTAGATTGGGGTTTCTGCTAAGTTACAAGTGCGTTTTGGTCTCATTTATATAGGTAAGACAGCAGTTGCGCAAGGAATCAATGGTGTAAAAATTGTGTTTGAAATGTGATTACAATGTGGAGAGATATTGAGTCAAAAATTGAATTTTTGTTTCGTAAAACTAAGGGGACTAACTTCAAAGTATAGCTTGATAAGGTTTTTAAAGGCTTCAATAGAAATAAATATTGCACACTGACCTGTTCCAGACATAGAAATTTCCAGGCTTCCCAGTAGTATACCTCAAGATCTGGATAACGTAGTACTTATTGTTATTTTGCCCAATATTCGTCTGATTCAGCATGCAGTCGTAATCTTCGAACACCTCAACAAACGACATCCGAACATATTTGTCAACAGCGATGTTCTTTCTCGCTTTCTTCTTGCCTTTCGTTAGGGCTTTGGTTGCAGCCGCGATGTTAGCCTGGACGCTATCCTGTTTGGACATTTTGGCAGGTTTGGGCGCTGCCTTTTTGGCAGTGGCTTTGCGTTTTGGAGGCATCTTCGAAAAATAGTTGGTTAGGTACTAGTCAGTCTGTGTTTATTATAAAATTTTACGATGGCTGGTTTTAATCGAATGTTACGATGACTGAACTTCGTGAAATTTTTCTAATGAGAATAGGAGAAAATTATTTGGAAAAAGTAAATGTTTTTCCTCTGAGCAAAAACAACGGTTCGATTTAATTGATAAAATGGCGTGAGTCAACAAAACTGAATGTTGTTTTTTCTTGTGTTGTTTTTTGTAAGTTTTACACGTTGTAGTATTTTTCGCTCAAACGTGTTTTTTGTTTCTTCACTGCTTCTACTGTTACAGTATTGTTTATTTTTTTTCTGAATGAAAATTTGAGCGTGAAGTTGGTTGTGTATTTACTATTTTTTCACGCAGTATGTTCAGTAATAACACGCGGTTCTATGTATTAAATATACGAATTGTTACGTTGCAAAAAGACATGCACAGGAAAACTGCGCACTCGCTACGTATGCATGTGAAGAAATAAATGGAATTGTGAAGGAAATTTCAGTTCACAGTACTGAAGAAGGGAAAATGGGAATCTCTATTGTTCAATTGACCGAATGAACTCCAAGCATAAAATGAGCGTTAAAGTGTTCGAGGCACATACATGTAATAGTAATAAACCATATAGTATATTATTCAATAACGTCAGTGGTATTTTACTAGTGGTTTGAGTTTAAATATAAACAATTGTTTTGGATAATCAGGACAATGCGATTTATAAGTTCTGATGATCGAAAGGTTAACGTTTCGATTAAACAAAAGATATTTGAGTAGTAGCTAGTTTCAGTTTGCTTAGTTGAATCACTTAGTTTGAACTGCTTGTATATTTGCACACAATATATATAAACATACTCTGGGTTTTACAGAAACAACTCATGTGTCTTAAACTATATGCCCGTATGGACATGCTTATTTGTGGGGTCAAATCAGACCTCTCTTCGGACTAAAAAGATTGAACTCCTCAATGCCCATTCCAGCAATAATTTTGATATTTTTTTTTATTTTACAAAGAACTGCGTTCAAAATGTAAAAAGGTAGGCCATGTCGTAGGCCATTCAATCTGAAGTTTTCTCGTGTACGTGAGATATCACACAATTTGTTTAAGTGTGATGACCAATTCGCAAGACATTTCGTCTCCCGGGTCAAGGTGTCAACGCCATTCAACGCAAAATTATGCAAGATAAGCGATGAATGCGGAAAATTTTGTAAGACAAGAGGTGAATGCGGTGAAATTACATAAATCAGGCGGTGAATGCGGTGAAAAAAACTTTATCGCCGGGTGGCGGTGAAATTAAATAATTTCACCACAGAATTAAGCGGTGAAATTATGCAAATTCGCCGCTTTGAAAAAAAGTGTCCAAATTTGGTAAGATAAGCGGTGAATGCGATGAAATTACATAAACAAAACCGATTAGCTTAGTGTTGAACTTACATAAGTTCATCGCTTAGAATAAAGTGTTAAATTTGTGTGGGAAAAGCTGTGAATGCGATGAAATTACACAAATTCAACGCTTAACTTAGTGATGAAATAACATAAGTTCAACGCTTAGAAAACGCTTCGAATTGTCTTTTGTTCAACAAGGTTAAGATAATTTTATTAGAATACGAACGGGAAATTTACTCACAAATAATCATACATCTTTTTCAAACTTTTTTAAGCGGTGAATTTATGCAATTTCACAATTAGAGTAAGCCGTATACTTAAAAAAAATTACCACATGTCATTGCATTTCACCGCCAAATATTGTAATTTCACCGCTAATTTTACAAAAGTAAAACGCGCATGTTTTACAAAAAGTAGAGTGAACTTGATTTAAATACAAAACAAATATGCTAGAGGTTAGTGAGAAGTTGCGCAGTGTAAGATGAAGTGGCTGATATAAAGGAGGTGAGAGGCTCGAATCCGTGCAAGGACGCTAACTTCTACAAACCGGAGAAATGTGGTGAATTTTTGTTATTTCACCACTTACTCTAGCGGTGAACTAACATAATTTCAATGCATTCACTGCAACATTATGTACAAAATTTGCGGTGAAAAAACCAATTTTTCACCGCTTATCTTACATATTTTTCCAATTTTTTTTCGACCCGGGCTATGCCCAGTTCGAAGAACCAAGAGACATTAACAAGAATCTAGGAAGATTCATAAAAAGACTTGTCCGATCTTGCCCAGATCCTGGGATTTTGACGTTTTTGCACGAACTTGGAATTCTTGACGTGGGTTTCCAAGATAGGATTTGGCTTTTCAAAAGTTTCTGAAAACAAGTTTAGGAGACTTCAATTGGACATCTTAGGTCTCGAAAAAAGTACCACATAATCAGTTACTGCAAGAAGAAACACACAATGTATATGCATTTTGTTTACATTTAATCTGTAATTTGTAATCCGGTAATTCAGAGAAAAAAATTTTGTCTGAAAAAGCAAGAACAATTTTTTTAAAAAATAGGAAAAACTCAATTTGTTTGTTCTACATTAAACCGAGCTTTTATATTTCATGCGGAACATTGTTTTGTACATGTATCCCCCAAACCGAATAATTAAAAGTATAAGCAGTTTGTTTCATTATATAAATTACAGCAGAGCTATTTGCGTTAACTCTTGTGTTTTGTATTTGATTCTTGGGAGTGCTATTTGGTGTTCTTTTGTAGAAACTCAGGAATTAGCATTTATAGGGAAGATAATTCAACTTGAAAACTGTTTGCTTCATGAAGCTTTGAAAAAGGGAACGACCAAACATCGTGATTACTAATCATTAAAAAAATCAAATAAACTTTCACTATCCATGAAAAGATCATATATGATTCTTATTTACCATTGCAAAGTCTCACTAAGAAAGTTTGTAGGTCTTATATGAAATCGTAAATGTTCTTTGAATGATTGTCAAGAAAGTTCATCCCGGGCAAGCGTTGAGAGTTGAAATACAAAGTAGAGCAATTGAACACAAGAAAAATTTTTTTAACCGAATAAAACAGCGTACGTAAGAAATCATGCTGTACGCCCTCGAAAATTACGCAATTTTGCATTGTTACGGAATTTTGCAGGTCCGAAAAGATACTTGGGTCAAAGCATAAGAACATAAGATGTGTTTTTGCATATTACACATTTTTCTCAAGTGCAACTTCGGTTTTTTGTGCATAACCTAGTTTGTTTGCATATGAATTGCAGAAATCATTAGCTGCAGGAACTTAGATAGAAATTTAAATATATATATATATATATCTATATATATATATATATATATTTATATATATATATATATAAATATATACATATATATATATATATATATATATATATATAAATCTTATGAAGCAAAGGTTTTTTGAGTTCTTCAATGAGGAATGATTTGTTAGTGAAATAGGGAAATAAGTTGTAAAATCTTAATTTCGCATGCAAACTTATTTAATTCATTTAATCTGACTGCTTCGTTCAATACCTTTGGAGAGCAGAAAAAAGAAGAGTGGTATTTGTTCAAACAGTTTTTTAAATAGTTCAAAGATGGCCGAGCTAAATTTATTCTAATTGAAGGAAAACTCTTGCTAACGAGGAGGTTTCTATACCAGTTTTCTTTACAATTGCAAATATAACTTTTTTACACTACAACAACTCTTTTGGTCTAGACAATAGAGGACTATTGCGGTTGATATTTGGTTTGACATTTGATTTTCTCCAACAATTGTGAGGCATTCAGATGTCATATAAGGGTGTTTTTTTTAAAGTTTTTTGTCAATTTTAGCAATTTTTTGTTTCCTGAATTATTTTAGAACAAGGGAAATGGTTTGGTTTCTTTATTCTACATTTCCTTTTAAAGTTTTTTCTCGAAATTCTTGCTAATTTTTGTAGTCTGCTGTTGAAAGTTTTGTCCGAAGCCTAATTTATCCTTATTTCTGATATCATCCTTGTTTCGAATCTGCAGCATTTGGAAAAGATTTCATTACTCAAGATCAAACCGTCAAAGTCCCAACTTTTGAGAACTTCCGTTCCCTGCTGACCCCTTCCTCCAATATAATCCTCTACTGGCATTAACAAACCATATTTTTGACAGATGTTCTTCTCTTATCCAGAATCCTACTTGATTTGTTAGTTGACATTCTTGTTTCATTTTATTCAATGTTGGCAACGACTTGTGTTTTAATCACCCAATAACAACAAAAATTAAATCACCATTTTGTCAAGTATCAAAAAGTTACAAGTGCGTCAGCGCAATTAAGACCGGAAATAGTTCTTTAGAGGACTCAATGACTCTCGAGTTTTATATGGACATATTTGTCAACAGCGATGTTCTTTCTCGCTTTCTTCTTGCCTTTCGTTAGGGCTTTGGTTGCAGCCGCGATGTTAGCCTGGAAGCTATCCTGTTTGGACATTTTGGCAGGTTTGGGCGCTGCCTTTTTGGCAGTGGCTTTGCGTTTTGGAGGCATCTTCGAAAAATAGTTGGTTAGGTACTAGTCAGTCTGTGTTTATTATAAAATATTACGATGGCTGGTTTTAATCGAATGTTACGATGACTGAACTTCGTGAAATTTTTCAAATGAGAATAGGAGAAAATTATTTGGAAAAAGTAAATGTTTTTCCTCTGAGCAAAAACAACGGTTCGATTTAATTGATAAAATGGCGTGAGTCAACAAAACTGAATGTTGTTTTTTCTTGTGTTGTTTTTTGTAAGTTTTACACGTTGTAGTATTTTTCGCTCAAACATGTTTTTTGTTTCTTCACTGCTTCTACTGTTACAGTATTGTTTATTTTTTTTTGAATGAAAATTTGAGCGTGAAGTTGGTTGTGTATTTACTATTTTTTCACGCAGTATGTTCAGTAATAACACGCGGTTCTATGTATTAAATATACGAATTGCTACGTCGCAAAAAGACATGCACAGGAAAACTGCGCACTCGCTACGTATGCATGTGAAGAAATAAATGGAATTGTGAAGGAAATTTCAGTTCACAGTACTGAAGAAGGGAAAATGGGAATCTCTATTGTTCAATTGACCAAATGAACTCCAAGCATAAAATGAGCGTTAAAGTGTTCGAGGCACATACATGTAATAGTAATAAACCATATAGTATATTATTCAATAACGTCAGAGGTATTTTACTAGTGGTTTGAGTTTAACTATAAACAATTGTTTTGGATAATCATGACAATGCGATTTATAAGTTCTGATGATCGAAAGGTTAACGTTTCGATTAAACAAAAGATATTTGAGTAGTAGCTAGTTTCAGTTTGCTTAGTTGAATCACTTAGTTTGAACTGCTTGTATATTTGCACATAATATATATAAACATACTCTGGGTTTTACAGAAACAACTCATGTGTCTTAAACTATATGCCCGTATGGACATGCTTATTTGTGGGGTAAAATCAGACCTCTCTTCGGACTAAAAAGATTGAACTCCTCAATGCCCATTCCAGCAATAGCTTTGATATTTTTTATTTTACAAAGAACTGCGTTCAAAATGTAAAAAAGTAGGCTATGTCGTAGGCCATTCAATCTGAAGTTTTCGCGTGTACGTGAGATGTCACACAATTTGTTTAAGTGTGATGACCAATTCGCAAGACATTTCGTCTCCCGGGTCAAGGTGTCAAAGCCATTCAACGCAAAATTATGCAAGATAAGCGATGAATGCGGAAAATTTTGTAAGACAAGAGGTGAATGCGGTGAAATTACATAAATCAGGCGGTGAATGCGGTGAAAAAAACTTTATCGCCGGGTGGCGGTGAAATTAAATAACTTCAACACTGAATTGAGCGGTGTAATTATGTGAATTCGCCGCTTTGAAAAAAAGTGTCCCAATTTGTTAAGATAAGCGGTGAATGCGATGAAATTACATAAATCAGGCCGTGAATGCGGTGAAAAAAACTTTATCGCCGGGTGGCGGTGAAATTAAATAATTTCACCACAGAATTAAGCGGTGAAATTATGCAAATTCGCCGCTTTGAAAAAAAGTGTCCAAATTTGGTAAGATAAGCGGTGAATGCGATGAAATTACATAAACAAAACCGATTAGCTTAGTGTTGAACTTACATAAGTTCATCGCTTAGAATAAAGTGTTAAATTTGTGTGGGAAAAGCTGTGAATGCGATGAAATTACACAAATTCAACGCTTAACTTAGTGATGAAATAACATAAGTTCAACGCTTAGAAAACGCTTCGAATTGTCTTTTGTTCAACAAGGTTAAGATAATTTTATTAGAATACGAACGGGAAATTTACTCACAAATAATCATACATCTTTTTCAAACTTTTTTAAGCGGTGAATTTATGCAATTTCACAATTAGAGTAAGCCGTATACTTAAAAAAAATTACCACATGTCATTGCATTTCACCGCCAAATATTGTAATTTCACCGCTAATTTTACAAAAGTAAAACGCGCATGTTTTACAAAAAGTAGAGTGAACTTGATTTAAATACAAAACAAATATGCTAGAGGTTAGTGAGAAGTTGCGCAGTGTAAGATGAAGTGGCTGATATAAAGGAGGTGAGAGGCTCGAATCCGTGCAAGGACGCTAACTTCTACAAACCGGAGAAATGTGGTGAATTTTTGTTATTTCACCACTTACTCTAGCGGTGAACTAACATAATTTCAATGCATTCACTGCAACATTATGTACAAAATTTGCGGTGAAAAAACCAATTTTTCACCGCTTATCTTACATATTTTTCCAATTTTTTTTCGACCCGGGCTATGCCCAGTTCGAAGAACCAAGAGACATTAACAAGAATCTAGGAAGATTCATAAAAAGACTTGTCCGATCTTGTCCAGATCCTGGGATTTTGACGTTTTTGCACGAACTTGGAATTCTTGACGTGGGTTTCCAAGATAGGATTTGGCTTTTCAAAAGTTTCTGAAAACAAGTTTAGGAGACTTCAATTGGACATCTTAGGTCTCGAAAAAAGTACCACATAATCAGTTACTGCAAGAAGAAACACACAATGTATATGCATTTTGTTTACATTTAATCTGTAATTTGTAATCCGGTAATTCAGAGAAAAAAATTTTGTCTGAAAAAGCAAGAACAATTTTTTTAAAAAATAGGAAAAACTCAATTTGTTTGTTCTACATTAAACCGAGCTTTTATATTTCATGCGGAACATTGTTTTGTACATGTATCCCTCCTCAATGCCCATTCCAGCAATAGCTTTGATATTTTTTATTTTACAAAGAACTGCGTTCAAAATGTAAAAAAGTAGGCTATGTCGTAGGCCATTCAATCTGAAGTTTTCGCGTGTACGTGAGATGTCACACAATTTGTTTAAGTGTGATGACCAATTCGCAAGACATTTCGTCTCCCGGGTCAAGGTGTCAAAGCCATTCAACGCAAAATTATGCAAGATAAGCGATGAATGCGGAAAATTTTGTAAGACAAGAGGTGAATGCGGTGAAATTACATAAATCAGGCGGTGAATGCGGTGAAAAAAACTTTATCGCCGGGTGGCGGTGAAATTAAATAACTTCAACACTGAATTGAGCGGTGTAATTATGTGAATTCGCCGCTTTGAAAAAAAGTGTCCCAATTTGTTAAGATAAGCGGTGAATGCGATGAAATTACATAAATCAGGCCGTGAATGCGGTGAAAAAAACTTTATCGCCGGGTGGCGGTGAAATTAAATAATTTCACCACAGAATTAAGCGGTGAAATTATGCAAATTCGCCGCTTTGAAAAAAAGTGTCCAAATTTGGTAAGATAAGCGGTGAATGCGCTGAAATTACATAAACAAAACCGCTTAGCTTAGTGTTGAACTTACATAAGTTCATCGCTTAGAATAAAGTGTTAAATTTGTGTGGGAAAAGCTGTGAATGCGATGAAATTACACAAATTCAACGCTTAACTTAGTGATGAAATAACATAAGTTCAACGCTTAGAAAACGCTTCGAATTGTCTTTTGTTCAACAAGGTTAAGATAATTTTTTTAGAATACGAACGGGAAATTTACTCACAAATAATCATACATCTTTTTCAAAATTTTAAGCGGTGAATTTATGCAATTTCACAATTAGAGTAAGCCGTATACTTAAAAAAAATTACCACATGTCATTGCATTTCACCGCCAAATATTGTAATTTCACCGCTAATTTTACAAAAGTAAAACGCGCATGTTTTACAAAAAGTAGAGTGAACTTGATTTAAATACAAAACAAATATGCTAGAGGTTAGTGAGAAGTTGCGCAGTGTAAGATGAAGTGGCTGATATAAAGGAGGTGAGAGGCTCGAATCCGTGCAAGGACGCTAACTTCTACAAACCGGAGAAATGTGGTGAATTTTTGTTATTTCACCACTTACTCTAGCGGTGAACTAACATAATTTCAATGCATTCACTGCAACATTATGTACAAAATTTGCGGTGAAAAAACCAATTTTTCACCGCTTATCTTACATATTTTTCCAATTTTTTTTCGACCCGGGCTAATCCCAGTTCGAAGAACCAAGAGACATTAACAAGAATCTAGGAAGATTCATAAAAAGACTTGTCAGATCTTGCCCAGATCCTGGGATTTTGACGTTTTTGCACGAACTTGGAATTCTTGACGTGGGTTTCCAAGATAGGATTTGGCTTTTCAAAAGTTTCTGAAAACAAGTTTAGGAGACTTCAATTGGACATCTTAGGTCTCGAAAAAAGTACCACATAATCAGTTACTGCAAGAAGAAACACACAATGTATATGCATTTTGTTTACATTTAATCTGTATTTTGTAATCCGGTAATTCAGAGAAAAAAATTTTGTCTGAAAAAGCAAGAACATTTTTTTTAAAAAATAGGAAAAACTCGATTTGTTTGTTCTACATTAAACCGAGCTTTTATATTTCATGCGGAACATTGTTTTGTACATGTAGCCCCCACACCGAATAATTAAAAGTATAAGCAATTTGTTTCATTATATATATTACAGCAGAGCTATTTGCGTTAACTCTTGTGTTTTGTATTTGATTCTTGGGAGTGCTATTTGGTGTTCTTTTGTGGAAACTCAGTAATTAGCATTTATAGGGAAGATAATTCAAATTGAAAACTGTTTGCTTCATGAAGCTTTGGAAAAAAGGAACGACCAAACACCGTGATTACTAATCATTAAAAAAATCATATAAACTTTCACTATCCATAAAAAGATCATATATGATTCTTATTTACCATTGCAAAGTCTCACTAAGAAAGTTTGTAGGTCTTATATGAAATCATACATGTTCTTTGAATGATTGTCAAGAAAGTTCATCCCGGGCAAGCGTTGAGAGTTGAAATACAAAGTAGAGCAATTGATCACAAGAAAAATTATTTTAACCGAATAAAACAGCGTACGTAAAAAATCATGCTGTACGCCCTCGAAAATTACGCAATTTTGCATTGTTACGGAATTTTGCAGGTCCGAAAAGATACTTGGGTCAAAGCATAAGAACATAAGATGTGTTTTTGGATATTACACATTTTTCTCAAGTGCAACTTCGGTTTTTTGTTCATATACTAGTTTGTTTGCATATGAATTGCAGAAATCATTAACTGCAGGAACTTAGATAGAAATTTAAATATATATATATATATATATATATATATATATATATATATATAAATCTTATGAAGCAAAGGTTTTTTGAGTTCTTTAATGAGGAATGATTTGTTAGTGAAATAGGGAAATAAGCTGTAAAATCTTAATTTCGCATGCAAACTTATTTAATTCATTTAATCTGACTGCTTCGTTCAATAACTTTGGAGAGCAGAAAAAAGAAGAGTGGTGTTTGTTCAAACAGTTTTTTAAATAGTTCAAAGATGGCCGAGCTAAATTTATTCTAATTGAAGGAAAACTCTTGCTAACGAGGAGGTTTCTATACCAGTTTTCTTTACAATTGCAAATATAACTTTCTTACACTACAACAACTCTTTTGGCCTAGACAATAGAGGACTATTGCGGTTGATATTTGGTTTGACATTTGATTTTCTCCAACAATTGTGAGGCATTCAGATGTCATATAAGGGTGTTTTTTTTTTAAAATTTTTTGTCAATTTTAGCAATTTTTTGTTTCCTGAATTATTTTAGAACAAGGGAAATGGTTTGGTTTCTTTATTCTACATTTCCTTTTAAAGTTTTTTCTCGAAATTCTTGCTAATTTTTGTTGTCGGTTGTTGAAAGTCTTGTCCGAAGCCTAATTTATCCTTATTTCTGATATCATCCTTGTTTCGAATCTGCAGCATTTGGAAAAGATTTCATTACTCAAGATGAAACCGTCAAAGTCCCAACTTTTGAGAACTTCCGTTCCCTGCTGACCCCTTCCTCCAATATAATCCTCTACTGGCATTAACAAACCATATTTTTGACAGATGTTCTTCTCTCATCCAGAATCTTACTTGATATGTTAGTTGACATTCTTGTTTCATTTAATTCAATGTTGGCAACGACTTGTGTTTTAATCACCCAATAACAACAAAAATTAAATCACCATTTTGTCAAGTATCAAAAAGTTACAAGTGCATCAGCGCCATTAAGACCGGAATTAGTTCTTTAGAGGACTCACTGACTCTCAAGTTTGATATGGACGTAGTTAATATAGATACAATCCCTACAAATCTGTTTAAATTATTTCTGAAACGTTTGAAAATCGGGCTAAAAATCTACGCTGCTTGGCAAGCAATTTGGTAGAAAACGGCGAAAATCAATCAATTCAGATAGTAATTTCCAATGGACATCTTCACTGAAGTAAATATTTTATTCCTCTTTGTGAACTTTACAGTTTTTTCGTCGCCAAATTTCTTTTTTGCTTACAAACCATTTGATTCAACTATTTTTTGTCTATATTAGTATGATTTGCCTTCCATTAGAAACCAGTTTTCATAGGATAACTTTACTGTTCCTTCTAAGGAAGTGTTCATCTAAAATGACAAATTTTGTGATTTGTTTCCATCCTCTATAATTTCTATTTCCGCTAGATTTCTTAACGCTGGATGCTGGTTTTGAGATTTCAATGATTTTTCCTTACACTAAACAACATATAGTTGTACAGCAGAATTGAGCAGAATATATGACGAATTTCAAGGATTTTTCTCCTTGTTTCTTGTTTGTTTTGCTGTCGACAATCCATTAGAAATTCTTAAAACTTCGAATTTTGTTTTTTTTACCATTGAGCTCTGAACTATACATGTTCCATTATTTTTTACACCTTTCTGAATGAATTACTTCACATAGAGAAAAAAAGACATGTTTAAAAACAAATACGACTCGATGAGAAAACTACTTTTCGGCAGAAATTTCCAACAAGAGCACCTTTTTCATCGAATTGAAATTTGAATTTTATAACGCTGACTTCTGCTGTCGACAGATGGAGAGTTCTGAATACTTTTACTTAATTTCCAATCACAGGCAATTGGAAACAATTTTAACACTCAAGATGAAACCGTCAAAATCCCAATTTTTGAGACCATCCGTTCCTACTCCTCCTTTAGACTCCTTCCTCCATCAAAATCAACTACAAGCATTTACAAATGTTTCCATGGAAATTCATTGGAATGCTTTAGATGTAAAAAAAAAGAATTCTAAGGTTTATCGAAAATGATTACCGATTGATGTATGGTAGCCATAGTAGTTGAAAACGATTTAGCATTTAAGAAACCTTGTTGGCTCTCATATTTTGGCCAAAATTATTATTATAGATAGTCTAATTACGCATTTTTCTTTCGTTCTGGTAGAAATCTAAGCAAGTTGGCAATCCATTTGACCGAAAAGCAATTAATTTGGTCCGTCACTGCTACTGGGCCCTATTTTCCTTGACTTTTTAAATAGTTGAAGAAGTTCATCTACAATTCTAGTGGTCCTATTTCTCATCAGTTGAATTTTTTTTCAAAAATGTACATTTAAAGTTATAACATCAACAAAAACGTTTGGTTAAATATTAACATTTTCAAAATCACCTCGTAAATATATGAATAGTTTGGTCTTTATACTTCAGTAGAAAAAAATTCCTAACGCCTCTTACTTGTCTATATATTGGAACACGTTAATGCAGTTTGACAATTTTGCTACTTAGTTTTTCCTTAAATTTATTTTTAGTTTTTTCTCTTTTCGGATTTCAAGTGGCAAAGTATTCCACTTCCTAGAACCTGTCACTCCATTTGAATTGGCTTATTCTTTGGAAAAAACTGGACAGTACTGGAGTTTTTGGTCAATTCGTACTTTTCAAAAATTCTTCTCGACTGCTCTTTTTTTATTGTGAGAGGATGTCAAAAAATTTAAGAAGACAAACTTTTTTAATGAAAAGCTCTGCTGGTAAAATTTTGTCTTTCAATAATAGATCTCTTGCACTGTCAAACTTTTTGCGCCAGTGGCAAACCTTTATACCCCAATTTATTTGTCTATTAAGTCTCTGAAGTGACATAACCAACAACAATTAAAAAAAACTGCACTGAAATTGAGATGGGACAAAACAAGTGATTTAAAAAGACCGATTCTTGCTTTTAGTGGTAGAAAATGTCTTACTAAGTAAATTGACCTAATAGTATTTGTCATTTTTGTTAACGTTATATGAGTTTATTGGAATTCGTGGCTCCCTTTTACAGAATCCGCCTTTCAGGTCCAGTAATTGATAGAAATTCTAATTATCTAGCGTCTACTTCTCATAGAAATGATATCAGGGTTTCATCAAACTGATAAATCTCATGCCCTCTTGCATTACTTTGATTGTCTTTTGTCGAAGAGCCAACTTTCAGTCATTTGCTTTAGGGGCGAAAGAAATGAAGAATTTCTTTACAAAATATTCTAAGTGAACAAGCAAAAATATATGTTGCATTACCACGTAATTTACTGTGTACCCGGAATTAGGTCAATCCGCCAAGTACAATGATCATATCAAAAGTTACAGTGATCAGAGTAAAAAACAAGATAATCTAGATTCCCTAAATTTTCGGAACTACACGCCAAAATCATACTGTGGCATGAGTTATCTGAAAAAATCAGCCAAAAAATTAAGTGCTCAGAAGAAAAATTCAGCTTGTAATTGCTCTGAATTTGCTTCGAGAATTAGAAAAAAAACCAAATAAGTGGTTTAAAATAGTTAATAAATTAGATAAGGTAGTTCAAAAAGTGTTACGCTGACAACAGTAATAATGAACTAATTGCAAATAGCAATTTTTGCAGGTGTGGTGACGACAGAACTGAAATTCGAGAGGTGTTCTTTTAATTTTTCTAGTCGTAGAACAGAGTTTAAGTTTAGTCTGGCTATGTTGGAGTGAAGATGGAATTGACTTGCTGCTTTATCAGTGAGCGAGCGAACCAGTGAGCGATGGTATCAAATTAGATTGGGTTGTTACAGATCACACAATACGGGATCTCTTTATGTATGCCGATCTAACTTGACAATAGATATAAAAAATCCAAGGCAAAGATATATGCCTAAGACCTGTTGGTGCTATAAGTCTCAATGTAAAGATTGGAGGGCTGAAAGTTTCAATTTGTCAAAGAATGGTCATAAATACACACGCCTCGTAATTAACTGGTTAATCAAGTTGAGCTGGAGTTCTTATTTATGCAGTTGGGGGTTGAAATGGTAGTCTCCTGTGATTGTGAGACTGATGTTAAAACTGGACGCAAAAATTTGTTTTTTATTTCAATTTTAATGTGTTGTATTTTTCTAATTTAAACTAGAGTGTTATTTATTAGAGGAGCTTTACTCGAAGAAGGAACATGACTGTGGTCTACAGTCCAGAACTATCTCAAAAAATTCTTTTTCCCCACATCGCTGAAAAGAACTTAAAAAAATGTTTTGAGCTCCGTTAGGGACGGTAGGGGGCAGGAAACCATGTTCAAGTTCATTATTAAACGGCTTCTTTATTTTCCAATTGGCCGAGAAGTCGAGAGATTTAACACTGCTTTTCTCTAGAAAAAATTGTTGTTCGTTCTTTTTTAAAAAACTGTTTCATCCCCGCGTAGCCGCCCTATTTCTTCCCCTTCTGCTCATCTTACCTTGCAGTTTGTAGGGGAATTTGTTGCTTTTCTTCAGATGCACCCGCCTTGCTTTCAGTATTTTCTCCGAGTTGCAAATATCAGTCAAAGAGCAGGAAAAATGAACAGTATTAGCGTCGCCTACTCATATTTGGTTCTAGTTCATGTAATCTTTTCTTGTAATAAATTTGATCTTTTCTCGAGCCCCTACAGCAAATGAATTAAAAATACCATCAAAATGGATTCAAACCCGGGTTGAGGAATTCGTCAAAATTTATGTAAGAAATGTGCTGACAACCGCTGAAAAAAAAACCTTTTTCAGCGGAAAAATCTTACACAATAGTCCGCTTAATCTGCTGAATTTTCAGCAGCTTTCTTACATAAATTTAGAACTTTTCAGCACATTAAACGGATAATTATGTAAGATCTAACTGCTAAAAAATATAGTTTTTAAGCGACTGTCAGCGCATTTCTTACATAATTTCCAATACTTATCTTACGCAATATCAGCACTTATCTTAAGCATCTTCTTAAAGCAGTTATTGCAGCTGAGGTATGAAACCAAATTGATTGACTGAATGAAACCAGGTAGCTTAAGTATAATAGTTTAATCATCTTCAATCTGTTAGATATAATGAAAGTGTGACGCTTTTCAGTTGGTATTTTCAGTTTGTTAAAAATTGAATTTTCTTTTTAAAAAAAAAACGCCGATTTTTGACTGATTAGTGGCTCTTCAAAAGTGCAAAAGGTTAAGGAGCCTACACGCTGACTACGTTATAAGCAATAGTGAGCAAAAAATTGCAAGGAAAATTATGCAAGAAAGGCGCTGAATCCGCGGAATTTGAAATTTTCATAAGTGCTGAAATTATGTAAGAAAGGTGCTTAATCATATGCTGATTTTATGTAAGAAATGCGTTGAAAGGTGCTGAAATATTTTTTTTCAGCGGATTCACCACCAAATTCTCAATTTTCAGCCAAATCAGCACAAATCTTACATAATTTCAGCTGGTTTCTTACAAAAATATCCGCTTACAGCTGTTGACCCCTCGACCCGGCAATTCATCTGTTTGATGAGATTTCATTATTTGTTTTTCTTGAAAGAAGAGGAAGTTTTATATGACTGTTTTGGCAGATGGTTTTATTAGATATTTTTTGCGCCGGATCAAATGACAAAATGAAGCATTGGTCAAAGCACGTCGCTAGAGGCGGGGGGGGGGGGTGGGGTAGATTGACACATTTAAGAGGCAAAGAAGTGTATTCTGCAGTGTTTTTGTTTTGACAATTCCACTGGTGGTCTAAAACAATTGATTTATTAACTTTTCGGGTTTTGTGAACTGTAATTTTTCCTTCATTTTCTGGAGGACCAAGACTTTACGATGGTATCCATTTTGCAAATATTTTTTTCTTTATTATATCCGACAGAATAAGGATATTCGTATTTCTTACAAAAACGCATAATTTTTAATGAGCGCTAGGCTCGAACTTGGCTGAGGTCAACTGAGGTAGGTCTATGTTCAGCGTTGACTCAGTTACACAAGCTCAAGTATTTTACAATGGAAATTTTAAGAGAAAGCTTGTTGTAGTTGTGTATATTGTGAAATGACTTTCAGGATATTTTCCGTTTCTGCACGGAAACGGAAAATATCCTGAAAGTTGGATCGCGCCTTCAGTCTCGCCGATGGCAATTTTCGGTCTCTTCAATCTGGACCCTACCCACATTTCGGTCTGTTTGGTTGTGGTCAATACCCACATATTGGTCTCTTTGTTCTTGCCAATACCCACATTTCGGTTTCTTTGGTCTGGCCAATACCCACATTTGGGTGAGTTTGGTCTGCGTGATTCCCATAATCAAGGCCTAGAAGTCCAGCCAAAAGAAAACCCGGTCCTCTCCAAAATGTATAAACGTGTTCTACATTGATTATTTTTCAAAAAGTTCATCATTGGTAACCAACTTCTAATTCTAGATTATTAGACTTATTCATCAAACTAATGTCAGAAATTTGCATTGGTCTTGGAATCGACAGTTTTTTCCACTAATTTCACTAAAATTTTTCACTAAATCTCATATTCATATTCTTGTTTTAAAAAATGAAAGGAATGAGTTTTAATTTTATTGGATGCTTCTACACGTTTATATTGGTCTAACTGAGGGTCTGGCCAAGGATCTGTTCCGTCTGGCCGATGGTCTGGACAAGGTCTGTTCAGTCTGGCCAATGGTGGGCAAAGTCTGGTCTGATCTTTGGCCCGCATTTGATGATAGATTTGGGTGAGGCTCTAAGTAGGAGCAGTTGTCATGATTGATCTGTTCTGGTTCTGGGTTCATATACTCAGCAAGAATATACAACTAATCAACTTCAGAAATCAGAATCTCTGTTCGCGTTTGTTGGGACTCTTTAGTCGCTAAAGCCAGTCAACTTGAAATTATTGGTAATGATGTCAGGCTCAAGTCTAGCATTGATGTAGGATTCATTTCTACAGCACACGATCAACAGCAATACAATTTTTGAACAATGTTCTAAAGTGTGACCGTCTTTTTTAAACAAAAATGTACTCAGATAAATTCATGTTCTACGAAATATCCCAGTCTTGTTTTAGTTTTTTTTCTGGCAACCAATAACAGAGGGCTTTAATAAGAGAAGATTTTGCGTAATGTCCACATACTTTGTTGTTAATTTACTACTCCCGTTGAAATTTTGAAAAGAGGACAGCCGGAAACTACAAAAGAAAACAAACATTGTTATTTTCCTCTAATACGTATAAGAATAAAAAGCAAATATTAAAAAAGCAATGTATAGTTAAGAATATATTGCTATGTGAAATTTAAAAAAAAACATTAAATTAGTCAATTAGAGAACTTGAACTGAAATAAAAATTCAAATCAAATTCTTTCAACGACATCTTGCACATCAATTACTCTTGGTTCCTGCACAAACTCCTTCCAAGAACGCTCTTTCAATGTTTTTACAAGGAAGCCCTCGATGTTGTTTTAAATCTGATATTAGAAAGCAGGCTATTATAGATTTGTATGGCCTGTTAACAAAAAAAATTAGCTAGAATTTTTCAATCCAAACGTAACTTTCTTTGACTTGTCATTTTGTTTTATTCTCATCGTAGACAGATATTCGTTTTTATGTGCTCAAAAAATTTTGCCCGGTAACCGAAAATTTTTTGTGGAACGATATTTTAAGAGAAAAGAAACAGATTAAAAATTTGTTTGAGAACCGATCGTACTTTCTCCTATCAAAACAGGTTTTAATTCCCCAATTCATTTTGCTTCAGAGTAGTGATTAACGTTTTTTGCAACCCCAAGAAAATTAAAGCTGAACATTGTACGTGTCTGATTACAATTGCATTTAGCAATATAATTTTTATTTTCTCCGGCAAGCTTTTAATTACTGTACTATTAAAGTACTTTAGCAACTTTTGTGTGCCATAGTCTACTTTTACAAAAGCACGGCAATTGTAGGGAGTTTTAATATTTAAGGGAGCAAGATTAGTTTAGTATTTTAATGGAAAACTTGGTGACTGTCTTAGAAATTCTTGAAGCAAAAACAGTTTTTGAAAAAAAATTCTTTGTTACGTTTACTTTCTACAGCATTGATTTGTAACTAAAATACTGCTCCTAAGATAATTAAGTTTGGGGACAAGGTGTTGACGCAATAACCTTAAAAAACAAATAGCCGCACTGCCAAAGTTTAATCTTCTAATTCTTTTAAATATCTCTTCTCACGTTTTTTAAGAAAAATTTATCAAATATTGACAGCTCAAGGAGCTTGAATTGAGTATTTAGTGACCCGTCATTTCTCTTTGGTATTAGGTGTATTAGGCGGAACACTGCTTTGATAAATTTCTCTAGATATGGATCTAGGATAAACATTTTTTTTTTCACTTTCTGATATTTTGCTAGGAATATGACGATTTGAACTTTATGTGAGCGCACTTTAACGAGCCTCTTCTTCTGATTGGTACATCACCAGGAGCTTTCGAAGCACTGTATTAACAGAATTTCACTGTTATAGTGTCAAGGTAAAACAGTGAAATTGCATAAACTGAATTGCTCAATTGACATAAAAATTCATGGACAAATTACGAATGAAGCATAATACTAAGTTGAAAATACAAAATTTAACACTACAAAATTAAAAGAAAAAACATACATCATTAGATTATATACAATCAACAGAAATCCCCATATCCGTAAATGCGAAATTGTTTTAGCACAAAATCAGAGAACTCAATTGAGTTTTCTAGTGTATAGGAATTTGTCAAAGGCTATAGAAATCTCTTTAAAGTTATGCTGAACCGCTTAATCCTCGTACAAAAAGCCTAATTATACCCAGGGACTTTTAAAATTACCTCTTGCCCTTAACAAAATCCAAAATCATCCATAAATGAGAAATGAGTCTCGCATGATACTATAGTTTGTTCTTCATGAAATAATGCTTGTGCATATGATCAACTCAAAATTGAACTGAAAATTCACTCGAATGTTCTAGATTATTCGATAACCATACACACGTGATCAAACTGTGAAAGTTCTTCAATTTCCCGCAAGCTGAGTGATGAAATTGATGAAGTGACGCATAATGATTGATTCACGCATTAAGTCGTTTTCTTTTGTAAACAAAATGATAAGCCGCAAAATTTGGAATGATAAGTTTATATTTATTGGTTAAAAAGTTAATTTTAGCGAATTAAGTTTTTCTTATGAAGTATTTCGACGATAAAGTTAAGAAAACATGATTCCATTTCTGTTTCATTTTTTTTTCATCGAATGAACTTTAAAATCTGAGAAAATTCTTGGAGTAGCTAAAGAAAGCCAACGCATCGTCTCTATAAAATTGCAATTTGATAACAATCATAACTGATCCAGTTTATTAGTGATAACAACGTGATAACAATTAACAGTTCCGCATTGCTGGCATCTGATTTTGTTTGTTTGTTTCGTTCGTTTTTGTTTGTTGTGTTCAAGCAATGCCACTTCCTCTAATTACCACTGAAACACAAGCAAAACTAAAAATAAACAAAAAGGTGATAAGCATTAGTTAAGATATGAACTTCAGAGGTGAGAGTGATCAATGATTATTAGTTGATGTGTCATCTTAAAATTGTTCAGAAATATCGTAAAGTAAAACTGGAAACAGGTATTATTTTTTCCCATATTTCGAATTTTGGGACGACCAACCTTTTAAGAATTTGTGAGATCAAAAAAAGATGGAAAGTCAGAAAAACATGAACTTAATTTCTTCCCAGTTGGTTTTGGTAACGTGACTAAAATAGATTTCAATCAGTCAGCTGAAGCAATTGATAAAGTAAAACGATACAGAGTGGAAGAAAATCAAAAGATATATTGCTTCCAAAGTTCTTAGCAAATGATTTGAGCAACAAAAAATGATTTGTTTTATTTTATAGTTTAAGCAAAAAATATTTTCAATATTACTCAGCTCGTCCAGAAAAATTAATTGCCCAGCTCGTCCAGTTCCTTAATTGCGACTTTATTAGACAGGAAACTCCATAATTTTTCAAGAGATCATATCAAAGTAAAAACTAGAAATCTTCAAACAAAAACTTCAAAAGCTTCTTTGTCTTTTAGCAAAATTTCCGTAAAGTAACCAACGAACATGTTCACTAACTGTTTCTGGCAAAAAGCTGGCAATGAAAAATGCAGTTAAGTACTTTCTCGGCTGAAACACTAGGCAGAAACTAAAATTACCAAGTAGAAGAGAAAAATATACTGCGAAAAAGGGCGTACGGAATAAGATCAGTTCATGCAATCAAGAGCTCTGTCCCAGTTCATACCATAATCAAATTTATGAATGCACTTTTTGTCAGTCAATTCCACTTCAGTGTTGTTCTATTATGTGGACAAAAAGCGCTCTCTTTTATTTTCACCTGAGATCAGGCTTTTGTAAAATTATTGGTTCCCACACTGCACTGCGAAAAAATATATACGGAAAAATTTTCTCTATTTTGACGTCAAATACAAATCACATTACTTTATGAACTGCTTTTTCGCCAGAGCTATAGAATCTTAGATTGAATCTCCATCATATCTAATTAGCAATAATCGTAGATTTCAAATTTAAAAGTCAGGGCCCATTTATCTAATCAATTTCAAACTTCTCATAACCTATACGATGGGAGCCTATCGTAGAGAGACTTCAAATTCAATCAAAATTGACATAATTGAAACGTTTTTTTTCACATTTAATTGAGTTTAAACAGTAATTTAACCTAAACTCCCATTGGCATGGTAATTTTTACTTTTTTGAATTCAGGTGTTAATTTTTTAACAATAATTCTTAAAAAATTTCAAAATTTGTGTCTTTTCAAGAAATTAATACCATTGTTATAGAGTTAAAATTAAATGATCAAAAAATTTTAAAATGATATCTAGTTAATCTGAAAATTTTTGTGTTGAACGGGAAACACCAGGTTCCGTTTCGTTAAAAATGCGAACTTGACTATTTATAAAAAAATGTCTGAAAATATTTCATTGAGCTTTGTTGTATAAACATTTAGGACAAATTTAGATGGAAAAATCTTGCTGACGCCCAAATATAAAAATGTTTGCTGTACAAAAATAGTATTTGAGTAAGAAAGCCTCAATTTGCCTTATTTTCTTGGATCCAAAACAAATCAATTTTACCATCATGCCAATCTCTTAATTGTAATAAATGTCACAAAACTGATTCTTGGCTATAATCATTATTATTTTTCTTTACTCATATGAGAAGTATAGTTTGAATGACTCCGATGAAGTCTTTGCAAAATTCTGACTTTGTTCGAGAGCCGTTTAGTTGTTCGTTTCAGATCTAAGCTCGATTTGTGAAGTGAGTTTAGAAGAATAAGGTAGCCTTGCTTGAAACATGCATTTTGCACACTCTAAATTTTCGGTAGTTTCACAATTTGGCACTTAAAATGAGGGTTTACAATCTGGCATTCTAGAATCTGGCAGAGCGGAGATGTGGCATTTTAGAAATTGTACGTATGTGTTTCAATCATATATCGAGATCTTGAATTTAATTCAAAGGCTATACCCGTTTTTGAACAAGACCCTTTGGTTTTGATAAGGGTTCATATATGAATTATGTGAATATATACCGAGGTCATTTTTCGAAAATTTAAAACTATTATAAGCATGATATTATACTTCTGTCAAGTCAGTACTAGAAGAAGTTTATGACATATACGACATCATATATTATCCATTAGGGAACCAGTAAAAACTTTAACCCGCAAAAGTTTGCCCAAGCTTCCGCCCATCTCGGAATAACGATTTATTTCTTCGGGAAACATTCATATTCTTTTGTACTGATAAGAAACAACCCAAGCGCAGAAACTATTAAGAGGGATAGATTGCACATTTAAATAGGGTAAATGGATGAAATGCCGCACACACAAATATTTTGAAATGTAAGTAAGTTGAAGTTTATCTGGGCATAAAAATGATCAATGTTTGATGAAACGAAAACAATTCTTGCATAACATGACGATTTGAAGTGGTGCCAAAAACAGAATTTCAATTTTTCGCATTCAAGCCATATTGCGTTGCAATTAAAACTCATATTTTCAATGTCAAATATTTTACTTAAATTGTAATCTTCAAATGCTTCCTCTTAAAGTTACTAGGTTCTTACCCCATTCGAGGTTTCAGCGCACTTTCAACGCACCAACTATGTAAGATATGTGCAGAATTCGTTTCAGTTCCATGAGCAAAATATATTTCTTACAAAATTTACGCGCTGGAAAATCTGACATTTGCTAAACGCGTTGAAATTTTGTACATTCAGCGTATTTCAGCAAATTTTCACAATTTTGCATTGTAAATAAATCACCGAGCTGGAATTTCAACAAATTTCAACGCATTTCTTCCATGATTTAAAAAAACTCAATCGAACGGCGTACTTATAGTTAACCTAAGTGAGCGTGTATGCGATTTGTCGGCTAAGCGAACCAACCTTCGCGTGCGACGTCTTGTCTGTAATGCCAAGGGGATTCCTGCACACACGAACATGCACTAGTGGTGCTGTTCTCTTGTTCAGCTGCTGTTTCATGCAAGTGCTGATGTTGATTTTGGGAGAATGACAAATTAGACGAAGAATTATTGGAACTATTGGAAACTGGTGAACACTGCTGCAGAGAAGGATGGTTAATCTTATTATAACCACTAATACTATCACTAGTTATTGCATTGTTATAACTAATTAATGTGCTTGGTGTGTTCATAACTATCACGTCACTATCTACTCCCGTACTTGTTGTTGTATCGTCTGCCAAATTTTCCCGACTTCCACTCCGACCATTTATTATTTTTCCATTATTCTGGTTGTTCGCAGCTTTGAGTGGCGCAATTGGCGTGCCGCAAGGTGTACTTCTGAACCCTGATGGTGTTCCGCAAGGTTGGCTGTTCTGATTGGCTGAGATTTGATTGGAATTATTGCATTTTGATTGGCTGAAATTGTTCAGATTGTTTTGGTTTGAGTTATTTAAATTACTTCGGAATTTATTCGGCGAAGAAGTGTATTGGTGATATAGTATGCTGTGCGCGGCCATAGCTGGATTCCTATTGGCTGACGAGGGCGGCAAGTGTGACGTAACTGTCTCGGGTGTGTGTTCGGCGACCAAGGGCGGAGAAGCTTGTTTGTGCTGCTGCTGATCTGTTAATCAAGTTTCAGTTCATAGCTCCGAATCTTTTCTTAACCTAATGTAAAACCTGTTCAAATTTTGTAAACTATTCAGTCTATAAGTCATAGTAATTTTGAACACAAACACATAATAAATAAACCCTTTTAGCTTAACATAGTTAAACTTTAGTTAATTTTAGTTTATTAATTTTTAAAAAATTAATAAAAATTGAGCAAAAATTATAATGGGACCATAATGATGTGCAAGTTGTCGGCTTTGTGGAAGCAAAAAGCGTTTCGGAACTATGAACAGCGTTGGGCAATATTTTACTATCTCACCTGTGAGCGTGCTGCTACAGTTACTGCTAGCTTCATCACTTAAATTATGCTCCGCATGCGAGGAGGAAGAGTGAAAATTAGCCGACGAGTAAACTCCGCCGAAAGAGGATGGCGGAGACGCCATGCTGTAATTATACAGCGGTGAGTCATTATTGATCCTTGGAGAAGACATCACGTGACTTGATGGATTGACCGTGCCCTGTAGGTGTATAGGGGGGATACCGATTTGTCCCCCCACTCGTGGGTAATTGAGGAGGTGGGGTGGGTGGTTTTGGTGCGGGTGGGCATAATTGGTGGTACCACTAGAAGTAGTAGTTGCATATGCATGTGTGTGTTCATTCACAGGCGAGCAAGGCCGAACTAAATAAAAAATAAACAAACAAACCATATTTGCATTCAAAACCAAAACAGTTTTAATCGTCAAAACAATTTTTTATTTTGCCTTTTAGTTTTTACGTCTATAGTCTGCCTTTAATCATCCCGGGTCGAGATGTGAGCGCTAAAAATCACTAAGCAAATGTAAGATTAGTGAATATGGTGACTTTTTGGGAAAACTAGCGGGGAAAAAGTCACCGCTAAACTCTACACCTCCAATATAGTAAAAATTCTCTGTATTAAACAAAATGTAAGAACTTCGAGGTCAAATTTGTTTTCATCTCAGTTCTTAGTTTTCCTCCTGCAAAACCTCAACCCGGGATTCAATTTTACCACATAGAGGTCGCGATAGAAATATACCATAACAGTGCGGATATTCATGCAAAGCCGCATTTTCTAAATTGTAAAACTAACCGCCACGCAGTTTCGCCAAGATTTAACACTGTTTTGTCAAATTCAAGGACATTGACAAAATCTTCGCTAATAAATGGCATCATTTCTCGAATAAATACTTTTATATAGAAAGTAAATTAATGAAATTTTGGTTCATAGTTATTATTATCAGTTCAGAATCAACAATGGAATCACTCTCAACCTTTTATGAAAAATCATTTGAGGTATTTCTCCTGTTCTTGTCCCCAAATTTTCTCCGTCAGAGATTTACGGCCCATACAATAAGACATTAACTTTTGGGATGCAAACTTATAAGGTGGGTCACCAAACACTACATAGTAATTCGTCAAAAATTAGTTCAATAATTATTAAATTTAAAATAAGGTTTCTAAATCTGAGTATTGTTTTGGTTAGCGAATATTATGTTGGGGTGTTTTTGTCGTGACTTTGAAATTTTAGCTGAAACGTATATCAAAAAAATCTAAAGATATATATCCACATATAAATACCTCACATAACGAGAGAAAAAAATAACTTTTTTGTGATAGCTGCACATTGAATGCAACTTAAATTTTACTACGGATCATGATTTTAATAAAAGATATTTCTAAAAATCACTTTAATGGCAATAACTGTGTTTGTTGAAAACACGTGACGTAATGATGTATCAATGTAGCCAAAAAACTTTTGCAATGGCTGTCCAATACTTTGAATGCTACGGAAATTTTATTGAATATAGTAAAAACAAAATACCATTGCAACCTTTAGAAAGTAGCAAATTTAAGGTGAAAAAAAAGAAGTACTAATTTTGAACAACCGGTGGAAATAAAAACATGAATTGATTAAAGTGTTTGCACAACAATTCTGATACGGATAATTTCGAACCATCACTTAGGAAATTTGACTTTTACTATAGAATTTGCACAATTTAATATAATATTATCCAGTGTTTGAAGAATAGTGTTTTGAAAGAAAGTGTGAGAAAACTTCGAAATAGAAATTGCTCAAAGTTCCCAATCTTGATCAAATAAGGGAAATTGGTTACCTGCGTCTGTTCGGACCTGATCCTAGAGTTTTTGCAGATATAAAAGATGGTTTTTAAGTTGAAACTTGAATTCATTTAAAGATTGACAGACATTTATACTATTGACGATATCTCCAGTGAAAATAAATTTCGTTTCACTAAGGTGGACAAAAACTCATTTCATCAATTTGCTTGATTTGAAACTCTTGAAAGATTCAATACGCAATTTTTCAACATTAAAAATTTAACTATTGAGTGAGAGTTCAAAAATTGTCACTGATTGACTTCCCTGTAAGATATCAGATAGTCGAAACAAAAATTAGTTCTTTGCTATTATAGCCCCCCGCTTATTTCTCATATAACAACCCCAATCATGTTAATTATACAATAATGGGGGCTATAACTTCAAGGGCGGACGGCCAAACATATAGATGTGTAATCAGTGTGTCTATGTGACAGGAAAAAAAAATAACTACAATAACAGAAAAAGAAATATGATTTAATATTTAATGAAAAAATGGAAAATATGTCAACAAAAAATATGGCTGTTTCTGTTTCATTGAAAAGCCATTTGCAACTGTCATTATCCAGATTAAACGATAGTAGAAAACAAAAAATAAGGACAAGATTTTTTTACAATCAACCAAATTAAGTAGTAAGTAGACTACACAAGAATAATGTCATTCTTCGCCGTAAAGCCATTCGTACCTATCAGTTTTTTATTAAGGCTAAAAGATGAGAAAAAACAACAATAAATACGACCGTATACTATCAATTCATTAAAATTTAATATACTTCAAGTGATAAGTCTTAAAAAACTAAAAACTCTCAACTGTAAAAATCAGTAAGTCTGCTGGTGCCTCATAGGCAAAATATTGAGACCTCATTTAAGCAAAACTATGATAAAAGACTAAACAAATTAACAACAAACAAGAGCAAGACTGCAACATAGGCTATTAAGTTGAGACTACATGGAAATGTTGTCATTAAAACCGAGAACTATCGATTAGAAAAATTCTAGTAGGTTCTAGTAGTAGACAACAGAAAATGCGGGCAACAGAAAATAAATAACTAATACGGGCGAAATTCAAGAAATCAATGATTATTTTTACAACAAGAAGCACACGAAAAAAACCAGAAAAGCACAAACTGTGCGTAAAACATTAGACTCACATTGAAGAGTTTAAAAATCTACGCATAATAAAGCACTTGTTTCAGCTTCAGAAGAACTTGAGAGAAAATGAAGAGAAAAAAGTAGAAAAACGGAAACCAAAATGCCGCTCGCAAGGTAAAGTTCTCCCAAACAGTTTGCTCATTTTATGTCTAAGATCAAGGCGGACAGAAAAATAGGTTCACAGTTTAGTGAAATATATCATAAATAAACTATTCAATTTGATGAAATATCCATTTGAATCATCGAAAAGAAGATTAATTTGACTTTCTGAACAGTCTAGTGGGAAGCTGAAGTACAATAGCCAGCTTTCAAGCTGACGGATATTTTTAGCGGGTTTAAGGCCAGTACTTCGGGCAAAATTGGACAAAATAGGCTGAAAAGTTGCCAATTTAATGCCACTTTTTATGAAGCAAGCTGAATTTTCAAAATTAAAGCCAAAATATAGGCCAAAAAAGTAGAATCAAACTGTTCAGCAAACCTCTCCTATCATTTCAGGCAGAACCTACAATATTATCAATAATTATTACATATTCCTTTAAAATTAAACAAAGTTGGGCAAGAAAATTGGGGAGAAAGTGAACAAAAGCAACGTACGGAAATCAGACTAATGTTCACAAATTATTGAACCTCAATCACTCCTAGAAAACGACGAAATTCAAAAACTATATATTTAATCACTTGTTCCACGCTCGATTGGCTTTCTAATGATACCACTGGCAACTTTCTACGACAAACTTTTTTACCAAAATTTTACCAAAATTCACTGAACAAAAAACAGTTGAGCATATACTTCCTCCCCCTCATTATGCGGGTTTGGAACAATGAAACTTCATATTTTCGCAGCATCGTCAAACGCTTGCCTATTTTCCAAAAATGAGTTTACCAATCACATTGTTTTATTTGCAACTAGGACTCTCAAAATTGTGAATCAAAGTTTAATTAGTGACCTCTATCTTCAATCAAGTGGCATAATCTATAAAGTTATAAACTATGAAAGTGATTTCAACTCCTCTGGTATCAAAACATTTGGCATTTGGCAAAATATGCATAAAATTTATCTCATTAGGTGCATTGCATAGCTTTGATTTACTAAACAAATCTTTACTTTCAGTTCTTCACTAATTTTACATTTGAATTAACATAGACTTTAAGATTTTTCATAAACCATACAAATTAGCAGCCAATGTTCAAATAGTTCGCTATCAACAATTATGTACCGACTAAAAGCAAACTTAATATCCAAATTTAACGTCCACCAGCAAACATCAACAAAAAACTGCCGCCCAATAAAGTTTTCCACTAAAATTTTTTACAGAAAATTTTCACTACAGAAAATTTTTACGTTATTATTTGCAAATCAATCCCGGTCATTACAAACCTGGCCGCTTTTACTAGTGAAGTACAAACAAACAATCTTGATGATAATAAACAAAGGGATCAATTTTACTATTTGTTCACATCAAAAACTCACCTGTTTTGGGGTTAATGGTTGTGTATGTGTGATACTGGGGGCTTTTGTACCTCTTATTAGCCCCTCCCCTTCCCATCCCAGCACCGGTTGGGAATTCGTCCCCATTTAGGGTAACCTCAACACCTCCAGCCCCAAATTGGGGGGCTGGTTGGGGCGAGGAAGTGGATAGCCCAATTGGTTCGGACTGTATGGATGAAGTATTTGAATCATCATGCTGAAAATACAAACAAGAAAACAGTTGTTGATGTAATGAAAGAAGCGAATTTGTTCAGATAAAGTGGTTCTAATTGATGAATATTTCATGCATTTAAAGAGAGAAATGAGATGCAGGAACAACATTGACGGGCGCAGCTGTTGGGCTACAAAATTAGCAAACATCTAAAATGTTTGAAGACAAAGCTTTGAGAAACGCTCACAAGCGAAGCCTTATGTTTTTTAACTTATCTTCGCATTTTTTTTAAACTTTGTACGTTAATTACAGAAAAACAATTTGAATCAAAGCCTTCTAATGACATTTCCAATTGGCTTCACAATTAAATTTAAGTGAATCTGTCTTGTTTTTTAGTTGAAAACTTATGGTCGTTTTGACTTCTAAAAATACATATTTTCAAAATAAACAATGGATCATTGAGCTTTGTGACTATTTTTCTTGTCTTTTTTTGGTCAAATTGTAGGTTACAGTAAAAAATACAAGTAACATCGTCTTTCTAAGGGACTAATAAAAATATTGTTTGCGGTTATAGTTTTAAGTAATGGTTTTGATACTACGAATTATCACAAAAAGAATTTAATTGTTGATAATTTCCTGTCTTAAAGGTTCTTTTTTTAGCTTGTCACATTACCGACAGGTCAGATATTGCAAGGTTGGAGTTTAAAAATGGGGCACTTTTGAACACATCAGTTTTTCATTGAAAAGATGGTGGATTTAAATGCTTCGACAGAGTCTTCCAGCAAATTTTAATGGAATTTTTTTTGTATTTGTCATTTATTTGTCGTTGTTTTCGCAGTCGGAAGATAATTTCTGGATGATTGCAAGTCATAATTGCTGGATAAAATTGGTTTTCTGAGGAAGAACAAACAAAACTTTTTACTGGTTTCAGCTAAGAACCAAAATTTTTTTATGATTTTGGAATCAAGTGTGTTTAAAAACTTCTACAAACGTTTTTTTAAATTGTACTCTTCTGTACTTTTGTTTATTTGCTAAGAAGTCTAAAAAAATGTGGATCAAATTTGAAAGTATTGGTTTTCCTGAAAAACGCAATTCAAAAAAATGTGAATGTTTTTAGTGCATTGGTCATTACTTTGAAGGCATCGATAACGGTTTTTCTCAAAATGTTTCTTTCAATTTTTGTCTTCACTTGTCAATCTTTTCGGGGTCGTTTGTTACTTGTACAGATTTGAAGGTCATAACGATTTCTTATTCATGAACAGAGGAACCTATTTAGTGTTTTCATTTGGTAGCTATAGTTTTTAATGACTATGAATTCAAACGTTTTTTTTTAAAAGTTTGTATGAATAGTTTTATATAATTGCACTTTGCTGTTCGTTTTGGTCGACTTGTTGCCTTATCTTATTAACTACACGTCGCATATCAATTTATTGTTGTTGAAGAAAGGTCTTTAACAAAATCTGAATAATAACAGGTCTCAGTGACTTGAGATTTGCTTTAATAGTTTCAGTTGATAGCTAATGTTATCAAGTTTTCAAATTTAAGTGTTTCCGAAAAATATGTGTTTTTTTTAATATTAATTACCTAGTCTCACTTTTCTGAGCTCACAATTCTTAATAGTGGTGTCCGAAAAACGCTGAATTGGTTATATCTTTGTTTTTGCCGAATAGAGTTTGGTTTCAACGGCTTCGACACTGTTTGCTTTCAAAATTTAATGGAAATTCTGTGTTTCTCGTCTGAATTTGTAGTTTGCTTTTGTAGAAGTACGACATATTCTGATAATAACAGGTCTCAATGTCTTCATATCGAGGTACCAATGAGCTTAAATCTATACAAATTTTCAATTGATGTCTTTGTTTTTGAAAAACTTAAAAGTATTTTTTTAAGTTCACCGTTTTTGTTTTGCTTTTTTGTTAACGAGTCTCATTGAGAAATGGTGCTATTTTTTTCTGACAAAGTGCAAATTAATCTTTTTATAATAGGCTTTTTTCAGGCTAGTTTGACTTTGATACAATGCAATCTTCTTTTCCACAAAATAGACATTGAGTTTTCAGTTTGAATGTTTGTCGTTGCTATTTGATTTTTTTGTGCGACTTGTATCGTAGTCTAATTAATGAATGTTATCATCGGCCAACTAACAAGGCATTATTACCCTCTAAGTGATTCGAGTTTGAAGCCATTTTCTTTTTTATAGGCCAATTGTTTTTGATAAGTATGTGAGATTTTTTTGAAAGTTTTCTATTCCTTCCTCAGTTCTATTCTACCGACTATTAATCCAAAATTACGGACAAGTGGATGGGAACATTATGTGCAGACGCACATTACCGAGCCTCCTTGTTTGCTCATCAATCACTTGTCGTAAAAATTGAAGTGTTATGGTATTTCTATGGTGTTTCCCTGAAGCGGATTAAATGAAAGAAGAATTCTTATTTTCTTTTGCGGGGTTAAATGGATGCAATCTTTGTTTTCTAGAATTTCAGTTGTATATTGTCCGGCTTCATATCTTCGTAATCTTAGAAACATTTTAGCCTTAAATTGATCGGGCTAAATTTGTCTAAGTTTTTCATAATATTAGGAGGGGAACAACTCTTTTTCAATTTGAAATTGAACATTTTTGAAGCTTATGCTTTAGTTAGAAGAGAACTAGAAGAAAATATCCTTGATATGGATTATTTAATCTTTCTTCGTCGTATCTGGCGTTTAAAATTAAAAAATTTTAGATAAAAGTTCCAAAAATAGGGGAAAAGTTCTTTGCTTTGATCCTACATAAAGAACATTTGATTAGAGTTTATTAGATTTTTTGAAAAAAGTGTTAACTTTTGTATTCGAATCGTTTAGATTTCATAAGTGTAAAGAGTTAAAAGTTTCTAATCCATGTTTTTTGAAATGTTGATGCTTAGAGCAAAGCATTTTTTCTCGTTTTTAACTGTAGTTGTGAATTGAGAGACTATAAACTTTTTTCTATTCCACACTTGCGCTTAAATTTATTACTCACAGTATTCTCGTCTCCTCTTTCCTCAAACCCTCTTGAAAAAAGGGGTATTCAATAGGTTGCAACATTTCTTGCGCACGGATAAGGCTAATGTCAACCATTTTGATTTATATACTAATATTGCTCACCTGTGAAGCTGTGTGCTGGTCATCGTCGTTGCTGTTCATGGCACCAGTAGCTGACAACTCGTTGTTTGTTGTGGTCGTTGTTGTTGTTGTTTGTGGGTTGCTAAATGGCTGGCCCTTTGGTCTCAACTGCACCTGGCCATCCGGCATAACCCAAGCACCACCTTCCATTGACACCTAAAATTTACCGACACTTGCTACTCTAGTTACAGCGCATGATCTAAAAATAGCCATTTTAAATTTTTGTTTACAGCTGTAATTATAATGACTCATCTGACACATCTATTAGGTGAAAACTGCTAACGAAAAATTTTCGGTAAAAACACACTAAAAACACGCTAAACTACTCACATTGGTAAATTGTAATCTCATATTCATTAGGTTTAATAAAAAAGCTTTCAGAAATTTTAATTTGACTTGAAGGAAGCATCCGGAAACTGATGGCATAGTAAAATAGTATTGATTGATAAAACTCCAATTGGAAGTCTTGAACCAGTACTGAAAAGATTATCTTAAGTGTTCCTTCATGTTGCAGCATCCACAGATTAAATTCACCCGGTGAATCGAAACCTGATACACCTTGATAAGACATGCATGACCTTGAAATCGCTTGCAACCTCTTGCCGTGAACGTGAAATACCGACATTTCATTGAAAATCTTGATAAGATCTTATCAAGATAAACAGACAAAATCGTGACGAATCTTGATAACACTTGTTATCATTTCCGATCACTGTTTGACGTATCGCGTCGCATGAAAAAAACAAAACCTGCTGTGAACTCAATTGAAGGTAAAGCTGATGATCAGCTACATAATTTTTTGTTTTAAGTCAGTCTAGTCTTCTTTTTTCTCATTAGAAAGAAATTGTTTCAATAGTCAAATGCTGCAATCTCAAACAGTACGGCCTCAACTGTTCCTCTACCAGATATTTGGCATAAATTAATGGAGCAACCATGTATCAGAGGACTAAACGCTTTATGTCAAAACAATTTCAAGTCTCATCTTCAATTGCATGACGTTTCTGCTACGGATTAATAGTATTTTTCACTTGATTTAAATATCTCTAAAAATGCGCTTTTTTCTCCATATGTTCTCACGCCACTTAGCCTAACTCTAAACTGAAAACATTCAATCAGTTTCAAGTTTTGTTCGATGTATCTCAGGTCAACAAAAGTAAAACATACCCGGCAGATTGCCGGAAAATAGCCGCCGTTGATTCCAATAAGAATGATTGGGATTGAAAGAATAGATATTGAAAAAAAAAAGATTTTTTGTACAAAAAAATTTTTTAAGTCCGATTTGTTTTGATGGCATTTCGTAGTTGAACATACTTCTGTTTCTTAGAGAGAGGCTACAGAGGCTACTATCAATACCAATAAGCATTAGAGAGAGGTAACTAATACTTATAGGAACGACGTTCAAATAGCGGGCATCTAAAATTGGGCTTTATGGGTTTATCCCGTTTCTATTTCTGACTTCAATTTTTATACTGACTCTGTTCATTTTGAATTGCTTTGCTGAATAGCTGATGTTCAAAATCAATTTTAGCAGAATGAGAGAAGAGCGAAACTACCCTAGAGAAGTCAAAAAGATTTCACGCAAAATGTTGAAAAAGCGGCAAAATGAGGTAAAGCGAAACATTTTTTTGTTCGACGAAGTAAAAAAACATAGCAGGACAATTCCTGACGTACAATTCAAAAAATTTTCATCGACTGAACAGAAAACTAGACCTAGAGAGGACTATGAATGGATCGGGAAAACCATTTAGAAAAAAATCCGATCCAAAAAATCGAAAAAACAGAAAAAATTAAAGTGAAATTGCCGCATGTGAACAAAAAACCACTAGCGAGAAAGCGAATTTTTGTTCAAACACCGTTTTCTCACGCTACTTATAAATTAGAGCGAAAGAAATTTACGCCGTAAAACCACTCTTTTTTTCATCACTTCCTGTTTCGGCGTTTAAACATTTTTGTTTCCTAAACTCCGTGCTAAGTCTCTTTTTGTTTTTCCTTAATTTTTAAGATAGTAGTTTTTAGCTGTCAATAGATTTTCTTTTTATGACTGGGGCAAAAACGTTCCACAAATCTCAGAGATTTAATTTTTGATGGCGCATGATTTTTACTGACTGGTTCAGAACGATTTCATGCATCCGCTTTTACAGGGATTTTTAGTCTGGCACAGGGTAAAAAGTGATATCACAATCTGGCCAGATGAACATAGCGCTATAGCAGCCCTAAAAGGTGGCATTATTATTTTTGTTTAATTTTTATAAAATGTGAGGATCTTGTCCGTTTGTCTGACAGAAAACTAGACCTAGAGAGGACTATGAATGGATCGGGAAAACCATTTAGAAAAAAATCCGATCCAAAAAATCGAAAAAACAGAAAAAATTAAAGTGAAATTGCCGCATGTGAACAAAAAACCACTAGCGAGAAAGCGAATTTTTGTTCAAACACCGTTTTCTCACGCTACTTATAAATTAGAGCGAAAAAAATTTACGCCGTAAAACCACTCTTTTTTCATCACTTCCTGTTTCGGCGTTTAAACATTTTTGTTTCCTAAACTCCGTGCTAAGTCTCTTTTTGTTTTTCCTTAATTTTTAAGATAGTAGTTTTTAGCTGTCAATAGATTTTCTTTTTATGACTGGGGCAAAAACGTTCCACAAATCTCAGAGATTTAATTTTTGATGGCGCATGATTTTTACTGACTGGTTCAGAACGATTTCATGCATCCGCTTTTACAGGGATTTTTAGTCTGGCACAGGGTAAAAAGTGATATCACAATCTGGCCAGATGAACATAGCGCTATAGCAGCCCTAAAAGGTGGCATTATTATTTTTGTTTAATTTTTATAAAATGTGAGGATCTTGTCCGTTTGTGCCCCCCCTCCTCCTCCAGTACGTTATGCTCCCCCCCCCCCCCAGTTGCAGAGCATGTGCCACTACATTGTAAATCATTATGTAAAAATATAGAACTTGCTTCTGGGGGGGGGGTGCAAATAATATGCACCTACTAAGCAGGGGGCACAAACGCGCGGAGGGGGGTGGGGGGGCACAAAGATCCAAATGCGATTTAAAATTAAAGTTTGTCTGAAAATCAGTCCAGAAACAAATTACAATTTGAAAACGCCATTTATGTTTCTGAATTGTCTAAACTAAATTTTCTAAACTGTCTAAACTACTTTAAAATTGCCTCTTTTTTCATCACTTATTTAAGTGTCGAGGACACGTTCAAATTTTACTGACCTGTTTAGTGTGTGTCCCTGGAGTCTTCACTTGTGACATTGGAATATGCTGGTACAGCGAACTGCCCCCTCCCCCGGGCTGGTTAATTGCAAATGTTGACATCCGATGATTAGTCATCAATGTCGCGGCCCGAACCGAGTCGGATAGATGCTGACCCGAGTAGACGTTACCCGCTGAGGGTTCGACCCGGCCGAGGGTTCGGTTGTTGACGTTGTTTGGAAGAGTGTTGTTATGTCTGGTCATGGAATGGTGGGCGCTTCCTGGGTTTGAGTCGTTTAAAGTCGTGTTCTGACTCGTGTTAGGTGGGGAGTGTTCGTCGTTGTTCTCTTTGGCTGTTTCGTATAGCGAGTCAGTTTCGTTGTTGTGACGACATAATCTGATTGTACCGTGAGTGTTGAGCTCTTTGTCAGCATTGGAGTTTGGAATGTAAGATGAATCTGAAACATGTTTAAAAAGTGAAATCCTCAAATAATTCTCAGAAGCCTTTTTCTCTTTCTGAAATCTAACAACTCGTAAAAAATGGATAGAAGCTAAGCTTGCGTTTGGTTTACGGCCATTTATGACAATTTGATTTATGGTTATTTTGAATAAATTCAGTTATATATCTCTGTGACTAAAAAATGGGTCTTTTGCAAAGATTCACAAAAAGGAGGCATGATCAAAACCGTATCCAAGAAATTGGATTTTTATTGGGTGAGATTTAAACATAAGCACCCGAAACCTTAATTTAACGTAAGATCTCGACAGTTTTCACTGAAAGAATTTTGAGTTAATATATTCAGGACCTACTAAATAATTGACCTTAAACTATCTTGAGTAAGCCCGAGGAAGACCTCACTTGACATTAAAACTTCAGGCAATTAAGTGCTGACCTGACACGCTACAAGGTTGAATTCTTCGACCATTAAGTCCGGAGCGGCTACTTAGAGTGGATAAAAATTTGGATAGGTGAAGAATGGAGTATTACCCTTTTTGGTGTATGGATGGTTTGCGGAGTGGTGTAGATGGTGTGGTATGGTAGTGTCTATAGAGAGTGGATGTTGTATCTGGTGGTATTTAGTGGCTGTGCTACCCTGCTGTGACCCTGACTGTTGACTTGTGTAGTGACCATGGTGTCTCTTGTGATAGTTGTTGTTGCTCCGTTTGCTGCACAACCTGAAATTTACAAACTCCAATTTCCCAATCAAACTGTCACTGTAAATTTTTGATATCTGAAGACCTGAAGACGACCCTCATGGAAATCGGTTTTCGCATCTCGTTTTTATTCAAACTGCTATTGACGCAAGTTTTTCTAAAATTTTTTATTGGAAATGTTTGCAAATTTTCACACTATTATTGCCGTTCTTATTGAGATTATGACTCATTTACTCACGCGATGATAATGACAATGATGAGAGTGAGTGTGATGATGATTCCGACGAGAACTGCCGATATGATGGCTATCCTCGCATCAGGAGCATACAACATACTCATGCCAAACCCACCTCCACCCACTCCCCCGTCAGGAGGAGAGCCTCGAACCAGGGGACAGGGAACTGAAATGGACAAAAATGGTAACTATTTGAAAGGTTTTGAAATGACAAAACAAACCCAATTTGGTTGAAAACTCAATACGATGGTAGATATGGTTAAAAAGTGGATATAGTTTGTTGGTTGTTTTTTAATCAAAAAATGAAATGCTTAGATAATTGCAATTAGCAACCCTAGTCCAGATGCTTACCACTAATACAATTTTGAATTATATATCTTTGCATAAAATAATATTTTTTGAAAAGTTACATGTCGCCATAATTAGTTTACATGTTTATAGCCATATATGTATATTGAATAATTACATGAATTCCCTACTGATATCTCTGCCCCAATCTATTTCCGATAATTGTCCTGCAGGATCTTCTAAGTCCTGCAAAAAGTTAACCACTTGTCCTGCTATACACAATTCATCTCGCAAATATGCAAATTAACGGAACTATATAGTGGGAAACTTCCAAAATAAATAAACATAACCGACAGATTGCCGGAAAACAGCCACGATAGACACTTGTGGCCTTCCATGGATTGAAACAACTAAAAGAATAAGATCGATAGCTTGACCACCAGTCCTTTAATAGACCACTAGACTTTTTGGTTAGACTGTCATTTTTATGAGACACATACGCTCTATAAGGAAAAAGTTGTAATGGAGCTTTTTCAAAATTAATATTCGAAATCAAACACTCAAGACATTAATACTCAAGAAATAGGGCATATACGTTTGGCAATACTTAGATGCACACTATTGATTTTTGACTAGAAAATGTTCACAAAACTAAAGCTCATTTAGCGAGTTCAGAAGTCATTTTTTAAATGAGGTAAGTTACGCAATTGACCTAAAAGCAGAACAAATGACGTCACGCATTCAAATTTTAACTGCAAAGCAGCAGAAATTACTGATAATGAAAAAGTCAATTCCAAGAAGTCAGGTAGCAAGAATCATCGATGCAAACGACGAATTAAAAAACATAGCAGGACAAGTCCTGACGAACAATTCAAAGAAATTTCCTTGACTAAACAAAAAAATAGACCTAGATTAGATTATGAGTGAATTGAGAAAACCATTTCTAAAAAGAAATCAGATCAAAAAATTTGAAAAAAAAAGAGAAAACAATGCCAAAATGCAACAAGTGAACGAAAAACCGCTAGTGAGAAATGGAAACTTTGTTCAAACAAAAAAAATAAAGATCAAAATTAAATTGCCACATTAGAACAAAAAACCAGTAGTAGTGAGAAAACGAATTTCTGATCAAACGCCGTTTTCTCATTATACTTTAAAATTAGAGCAAAAAAATTTCACGCCGCAAAACCACTCGCATTTCCGCTCCATTTCCTGTTTCGGTGTGACCAAAATCACTCCTCCAATTTGACTAAAAAATTATGAAAATGTGTGAACAGATCTTTAATACAACAGTGCCCCAATACAATTCAAATTCTTTGAATTGTAAAAAAAACCACGATGTCCTCAATAATAGCCGCTATCGCTTCGCGGCTATTAAAAAAACTAATGACTTAGTTTTAACTGACTATAAACCGACCAATGCTGGATGGCTTGCTCTCAAACGTCAGGTATGACGAATAATTTTAGAGGAGGTTTAGCTCAGAAAATTTTTATGGATGCCAGAAAATCCGACATTAGAGCAGAAAATGATCTAGAGTAAAAGCGCAAAAACGGCCGAGCGAAAAATTTGTAAAACACACACAAGTTTACAATAATTTCTCCAAACTTCGTTCGAGAGCAATTATTGAGATCAGAGCTCGACAGGACGAGCTTGAAAGAATCTTGCAAGATAGCCATCCAGTCTCGCCTTCGGTGGTATGATTCTTAATTAGGTAGTTCTTATTCTTAATTTAGGTACCTTGGAAACATTGTTGTTAACTATTGACGTATAACAGTGCTCACCTATGACTGATGCTGCCTTGAGGATGTTTGACCAATCGCCCCACCCAGCGCCATTCTTTGCACGCACCTGCAGAATTCGGATAAATAAAAAACAGCCCAGTTTCGACAATTCTTCACAAATGGAACAATTTGGTGTACCATTGAGGATGGGCTTTGCAGATTATCTCGAGGGCAAATCAAAAGCAGTAAATTCAGCTCCCCAAGCTAAGGTTATTTTTTGGCAAAAACTCACCCGGAAGTAGAATGATGTGTTGCTAGGCAACCCAGTGATGTCCAGGGTGTTTCCAGCAGCAGTGGCAACATCATCAACTGTCTTTTCTACAAACTTGAGATCCCTAGTCCTCAGGGTGTCAAGTTTTGCGCCAATCAGCTGCATGTTTTCTTTGTCTCCCAACAATTTAGACACCTTGAATGGACAAACTGCGTTCTAATGTGAGGTTTGACAGGTTAACATCTTTAATTGAGGAATGCCTCTTATCAGATACGGCAAGAAAATTATCGAATCTTACACGATATAAGTTTATAGTAAGCGCCTTATTTTGAACGATTAAAAAATGTGTCCGTAAGAATTCCTAGAAGAATCTTTTCAACCCTACATTATATAACCCCGCAAACACCTCAAAATCCTTTTGCTAAATCAAAATCGGGGAGAAATGATAGAAGGGTGAAATAATTGAGAGAATATTTAATAAATAAACGGGGGGGGGGATATGAAATTAACAGAGCCGAAAAGGTGCTACATGCAAACTAACTGATTCAGTTTGCTGGTCTGTCTCTTCGGATGGCAAGTATCTCATCTCGTAGTGGGTCGTGATCCCTTTGGGATCAGCGGGTGGCTGCCAGGTGAGTTTGATTATGGTATCACCCGAGCACATCACTTCTAGCTCTCGAGGGGCCGAGGGGGCTAGAAATCAGATGAGAGTGAAAAGATAATTTTCCTATAAATACAGGCCAAGATTGAACCAATAACAACAATACAATTAAGTTGTTATTGGCTTCGCGGCTAAGTTTTCCGAACCGAACTGAACATTTCTGTTCGAAAATTAACTATTTGAGGGCATCTATTTTGAATTTACAAAAATTGTGTCTTATTTATGGATCCAAATTTGAACCTATACCCCCCTCCGAATTTATGACAAACTCACGTACAAATTACAAATTTACTTGTATATTACACGGTGATATGTACAAAATTAGCACGTGCTTCAGGGGGGCTGCGAAATTTTTATATACCCACAAAACTGGAGGCCAAAACAGAATAGATCACAAATTTTAACCATTTTGTGATCTTGAGTTGCAACACACCAGACCTACTGCCAGAACACCTCAGGCCAATAAATGTTTTGAGCTGCTAATTTATGACAATTCTGCATCATTGTTTACTCACGGGCTTCTTTAGTGTTGAATGGTAACACACTGCTCCAGGGACCTGCCTGTCCATTGCTGAGGTCAGACCTCACTCTGAAGAAGTACTTGGTGAAGGGCTTCAGGTTACCCACCTCCAGTCGCGGAGACTCCGAGGAACCTACAGTACATATTAGTAGTCCAAAAAGGTTATAAGAGAATCAGAAACTTCATTGATTATTGCCTGAAGAAAGATTTGAAACAAAAAAATAGAATTACCACAAAGCCTGTTATATGCCAATACCGCGTTCTAATACTATAAACAAATAAATAATAATCGCACCTTATCTTGTAATAATAATGCAAAAAGCAGATAATCATCTTCTTTTGGATAATCATCTGATGGCCTCCCAGGTTGAGGTCCAGACCCAAAATTTCGTCTGATCAGACTTTCCAGACCGAAATTATCTCTGATCAGACTTTCCAGACGGAAATTCACCCTGATCAGACTTTCCAGACCCAAAATACCTCTGATCAGACTTTCCAGACACAAAAAGTCTCTGATCAGACTTTTCAGACCGAAGGTGTTCTGATCAGACCATCTTCAGACCATGGTCCAGACTCAAATTCAGACCATTGCCCAGATCTTACTCAGACTATGATAGGACTCAAGTGCGCTCGAAGAGGTTATGATCAGACCCAGTTGCGCTCGAAGCATTTATGGTCAGACCCACTTGCGCTTGCAGCCATTTATGATCAGACTCAAATGCGCTCGAAATAGTCTGATCAGAGAAAAATTTTACTTATGAAAAAATCTCCCAGTTTTGCTATAATATATTCTTTTCATAAAAACTGATGTTTGCAGTATTTAATTCATCTAAGGAAAAATCAATTGTGAAATTATTGCTAAAGGAAACGAAACCCAACTGTTGAGAACAAATTTTATTTAGTGTACAGTTTAGTGTATATTTCTGACTCAATGGATGAGTTTAGACAGCTTTCTATATGAAACATCGTGGTCTCCAGTTGATCAAAGTTTCTTGTGAAGGGGACCGGCCTCTGCTATCAGCTGGACTCCTTTTTCTGATCAGAGCTATCGGACTTATGATGGGACTCTGATCAGAACGCTGCTTTGCGGCTGCCTCTTGGCAGAGCCAACATCTCTCAGTAAAAAAAACTTAAAAAATTGAGAAAAAATAATGCGCGCGAAAATGTCACTGATCAGACCCAATTGCGTTCGAAAACATTTCTGATCAGACACAAGTGCGCTCGAAGAGGTTATCATCAGACCCAATTGCGCTCGAAGTCGGCTCTGATCAGACCCAAGTGCGCTCGAATCCGCCTATGATCAGACTTTTCCGACCAAATCGACCTCTGATCAGACCATCTCCAGACCATCGTCCAGACTGTAGTGCGCTCGAACTTCCTTCCAGACCCTGTAATTTTGGTCTGGGAACACACGGGTGTGCGCTCGACTGGGTCTGATCATAAACCAATTTGGTTCTGGACCTCAACCTGGGCTTATATCACTGTTGAATTAAAAGTACAAACTATATCATAGCTGGATGAATCCCAAAACAATCCTCTGAAAGGTCTATTTGCGGTAAAATGTATCGTATTTTTAAAGGCTTCAGACTTGATATAATTTTCATCCACAAAAAAAGAAAAAAGCGCTCATAAATATAGTAAACTGAGCAGTCCATTTATAGCCGACGTAAACGATTAGAGAAATGATCACTTGAGCTGAGAAAAATGAGGAAAGAAATAAATATTAAAAAATTTCAACAGTTGCATCTTTTGCAATTTTCTCTCCCTCAAACATGGTGACAACCACTTTTTAAACATATAGTACACGAGAACACATAGTTAAGCAGATAAATCCAAAAACTGTATCTGGATTAATAACAGAGTGAACAACAATTTCTTTCCTAAAAAAGTTCATTTTCCGAAAAAAAACATTCTTTTAGGAAAATGATTTTTTTATTTAGACTTAATTTTGAAATTAGCCATTCAGCTTTCAGATACTTGAAAAATTGTAAACAATTGTAAACACTTTTGAGTAAAATGCAAAAATGTGTGAAAACCTTGGTGATGCTTCCTGCCGCCAAAATTTATCCTGTTCCACTAGTCTATGTCTCGGGAACATTTTAGGGAACATTTCAGCGCGTTTCCAATTTGTTGCTACCATGATCAGCTAGCTTACCGTTTCAAAAAAGTTCAAAAAAGGATTTTATTTATTCTTTGCAAGTTACTGTTATTCTGCTGAAAAGAAACGAAAAAGTTCTTGAATGTGCGTGTCTTCAACATTTCGACTCAATTTTCTACCAAATGATGAAGCGATAAGAACGTTAAAAAATCAAAAATATTAATATTATTCGAAAATATTTAACCAAGAATTATAAAAAACCGTTTTAAACTCCAATAACAAAATAAATTTAATGAAGCCGAATTAGAGGACAGATGCAGCCTGCAATTAAGAAGATTATGAGACAAGAAAAACAAAAAAAGGACAAAAAAGAATAGTAATTACAGCCATAACTCATTGTCTATTTAAAAAAAACATTTAGTCAAATTAGCGTCAATTAAGTTATGAAACTCAAACTGAAGATCATACCCTGTACATCATTGTAAATCAGATGGGATCCGTCTTTAATGAGATTAAGTAAAAATTTGATAATTAGACAAAGAAAAGAACAAAAAGAAACAAAAATCAAAAATCAAATGAAATTTTAGAATTAAAAAACCTCAAAAATCAATCCAACCAACAATATTCAACCAAAATTACTTGACAGATCCACATTTAGCTCCTGAGGGGACATGTCATTACTAACACTAAGCCATAGGACTACAAAATGAAAACAAATACAAGTAAGACTCACAAACTTACAATTTTTTTTAAATGAAAACACCGTTTTGGGTCCTATTAAATTAAAAGCTATCAACTGAAATGAGTATATATGTTCACTAACCGTTGACCAGTGTAACAAAGCCATATTTTATAACTGAAGGGTCATACCATGCAAGTCGTAAAAACATTGCTTGAATCACAAAATCAATGAAGATCAATGTATGCTTCACAAGAATATGGAAGAGATCTGCCATTAATCAGATGTAACTACAAGTTAACAAAAAAAAATAAACCGCAAAAGTCAAAACTAAAATGTTGTTCCTGAAAAAAATAATTTGAGAGTCATTAAAACCATTAGCTTTCAACTGAGAGCATTAAATAAAGTATCCAATACTTCCATAGGAAGCCACTCAGACCTGTAGTTGTCCAGAGTATGTTATAGTGCCACATAAAGAACACAAACCTTAAGTTTTCACTGAACACATTTTATAGGGACAAATATAGGCAATATACAAAAGTTTCAAAAAATAAATAGAAATTCTCAGTATCAACGCCATAAAACCAATGGTTCGAACACAAACACGCCAAAAAGACCAAATTTAGCTCCTCTTGAAGGTTTTTATCATATAATCAAATTAAGATGTAAGTTGGCAATAATAAAATTGAAAAAAACTGTGAAAGTTCATGATAAGTTTATGAAACAATGTTATTGAAATCCAACGAAGCCAAATTTCATTAATTGAGAGGAGTAGCTTGTGTCACTAATTTCTCATTAAATGGCCAACTGGACCTTCAATTAGTCATATGTCTACAAAGAGAATAACAAATGCAGGCAAAATGCACTATGTAGACAAAACTGAAGCAGCTTGAGAACACAAAGACAGAGAAAAAATACAAATAAAAAATGTTTGGGACTGTAACAAATCATATTTAGACCAATACTGAATTTGCTATTATTGCACGTCTATCAAAAACAAGGAATTTTCCAAAGTATAAAGAGATACATTTTTTGATAGAGAAAATATTGATATATCAAAACAAGATTTCTTTTGGATAAAGAATAACTTAAATAAGAGCACGACTGGCTATTTTTTTTATTCCAGAAGCAAGTGACAGGAGATGGAAGTAAATCTAGTCCTAATCAAAGAAAAAGAAGATAATGTCCGCAGAATTTAGGCCTACAGTTCCGGCAAAGTGCGACAAAGTGAGCTAAACAAGCATACTTCTCACGAGAAAACCCTAAATTTTCTAAAATCTAAGCGCAGCTCTAGCCAAATAAGAGGGCATCAAAGAGTTCAGCAACCTTCCGCTAGCTTTGAAAGTACAACAAATAACAATTACTGCGTTAATTTTAACAAATTTTAGCAAAATTGTTGACCATTTAAGCAATGACTACGGCAAATGCGAACAGAAACAAAGAACATTAGCCCATGACTCACAAACATTTTAAGCTCGATAACTCGTTGGAGAAAAATCATTTTTTTTAATTTGACATTTTACGCTTGACGAGCTTTATAATGATACAACTCACAACCCTCTGCAATAAATTAAGCAATCAGCCAATATTGATTGATGAAAAAAACCCAATTAAGTATATAATTCCTCCCCACCACCACAAAATTGGGCGTCGTACCATTTACATGACTTTTAAAGCCTTAATCATTAATCAACCAATTCATTAGAACATTAGATATTTTGAGAATGTGCTTTGTTAATTTCGACATAAAAACAAATCGCAGAAAAAATAGTCAAAACCGTCGGTTAACCTACCCTATGGTACCAAAAAGCTACGTACAGCACATTGTGCTCTTTAAGCGTTAATTTCCTTAAAACGTTTGATTTGTACCAAAGCGTGAAGAAAAACTTGAAATCGTTTTGAAAGACAAAATATGGTTCAACTGCTTTCTTATTTTTTTTGTTTACCACTCTTGTACTGTTGCGATTCGAAATGTCCGTTTTCATGAGAAAAAAATACAACTCAGCATGCAATAAATACAACTTGAAATCAGCATCCAGAAAACAGAATGCACAAATTGCGCAAATTCCTTGAAGAAATGGAGCAAGATTTTCGACAAAATCACACAAAAAGTTCAAGTGCGGACAAGCGATCACTTATGTTTTTGGATTAAAAAACAATCTGATGAATTAAAGCTGTTTGGGAATTATTTAAACAACCTAAAGGTTCTTGTTTCCTTCGGTAAATTTGGAAAAACTATGAAAAAATAATTGCAATTTCGAGACATTTTCCAAAACAAGATGATGCTCTTGCGATTTAATAAAAAATATGTCATAAATTTTGTCAACGAAAACGAACGGTAGGTACCGGTATGGTCAGCAAACAACCTATTTGAATCCACATGGCACATTTATGAGCAATTTCGAAGCAAGTTTTTTCGAAAAATTGGAAGCAAACGTGTCGGATAATTGACTCCGGTGTCGTAAAAAACTTGTGTGAAAACTATGCAAACCGTCTAGTTGATATTTAAGAAGCCAAAAACGGAATGAATTATCACTAGAGAACTGATTTCAACTCAAAGTGATGTAATATTTGCGGTCAAAGGTGCTTTTTAAAAATTCGTTAGATGTACGGTGCTTTTTGGCACCATAGTGTAATTTTTCATAAGACTCAGTTCTTAGAGTAATCTTTAATAATTTGCAATTCATCAGATATTCTAAAAATAATATTAAATTGCCTAAACGGTTAAACGTTTCAACGTTCAAACGTTTGAACGTACAAATGTACAGAAGTGTGAATGAAGTAACTGAACAGGTGTTTTTTAATCATCAGTGATTGACTTGTCGTGTACTCCAGGGTCATTCATTTAAACAAAAAAAGACATTGCTTATAGCTAATGAAACTTCTCAAAACATTAACACCCAAGAGAAAATAACAAAAACGCTAAATAATAATTGGAAATTTTCGAAACTAAAAACATGAAGATTGACTGTTGCGTGAAAATTAGGGTTGATAAGAAACACGTGAATAAAAACTTCTACGGTGCAAATATTAAATATGACAATTATTTTTTTAATGTAATAAATGTTTTTTTTTAAATTTGCGAGGATAAGCTTAACATTATCGTAAATTAAAGCACAAACTCGTTAGTGCATTGTCACATTTGTAAGCGCAGTTAAACTAAACATTGATAAAGCACCCCAATTTTAAGAGAGTTACATTATAGTGTAATCACAATCAAGTTAGCTTGTGATCTTATTAGAGAGATCAAGAGAGAAGCAAAAGATCTTGCTTAAATTCTATAGTCACCATTAGACCTAGAATTAATCGTCACAATTGTCCAGTTGGTGAAGTTGATAGGTAAAACATGGATAAAATGCAAAAATAAGTTTTAATAAGTTATAATTATACATAAACGCCGGAAAAGGTTATCACGTGGTAATGCTGTGTCAAAATTTTGTAATGTATAACTTGAATAAAATTAAATTCTGTAAATTCTGTATTTTAGGGGTGGGGTGTGTTTATATGTTTAAGCGTAGTATATCTATCCGGACCCTAGTCACATAGTATATCAGTACTGAATCATTGTATTCCAATTGTATATCTTCGGCCCAGTACTGTATCAGTGTATCCTAAGAGTATATTCCCAGTCTCGTTCTTCTTAATGTTCGGATTCAGCGCTGATTTACAATGTTACTATGACCCGGGTAAACCTTGACTTCAGAGATCTTCAGATCTTGGCATCAAACATCATTCGACCAGGTAGATCTTTTGCTTCCTTCCCTGCTGTTATTTTTATTAGTTACCTAAACGTGATATAAGTTGCGGTTTGTTTTACAAGCGACATATACTTACACACTCCCACTTGTCGCAATTGTTTTGAGAACGTAGTCTCTTGGCATTTGGCACTCTCTGATGTAAACAACAACAAAAATAATAACAATAAACAATAAGCAAACAGCTGAAAACAAGTAAAACATAATAATAACAGTCAACAGGGAACGCATACGAACTCAATATTGGATAATATAGAAAGAAAAAATCAATTTATTTTGAACAATGAACAACTTTCAACAAAAATGAGAACACTTTTTGCTATATGCAAGCTATCACAATGATGTTACAAAGCCAACAACCCAATGTTTTACTTCAATCATTATCACGTTTTTACTTCATTCATTTAAGAAAACGGTTTAATGGTTTCAGTTCGACAAGAAACCCCATACCACAGTGAATTTCAACCAAAGTTGCTCACAAAAACAACCGATCATTTGAAAAAAATTACAGGGAACTGATATTGCATTCATTATATTCGGGAAAAAATCAACGGTGCCTCAGCAGAAATCAGTAATTCAGAGAAGGGCTTTAAGAACCCAAAATAATTTTCATTGAAAAAAAGTATACAGAATTTATTTCCAAATAATCTGCAGGATAGCTTCAGCAAGCGATAGACAAATATTATTAGGACAAAAGAAATCAAAATGTTATTTATATTTTTAAGATTTCTGCTCAAGGAGATTTGTTGAAAAGTAGTATTTTTTGAAAATAGTCGTATGACATTTGATTGCCTGAGATCGCAAGATAACAATCCTTTGCACTTCAAAACCCAGGCATGCACTTCAAAACCCAGGTTTGTCGTATTTTGCCCAGGCATGCTCTTTATTACAAAATTTTTACAAAACTATTTCATAGACTGTTTAATTATCAAAGAAAATCGATTCAAATAATCCATACCTGGCTAACTGAAGAGGCATAAATTGTTAAATGAACGAAAATCTAAAAAAGTTTGTCTCAAATAAAACTTACATTGCAAGACAAATTGCTTTAAAAAATTGTACATAAAAAAGCTGTTTGAGAAAAACTATTTTGACAACTAAAATTCTTTAGCTTCCTATTTTTGTGATGTTAAGATGTAACATATTCAGTAGTGATTGTTAACTGTAAGAAGATATATATGTGACTATAGTCTAGAAAAACTAATAAATGACGCTGTGATCTGTTTTATATCATTAGGCAATAGCCCTTTGGCTAAAATCTCAAAATCACAAAGTTACAAGAGAAAACGTTCCTTCAAAGTTTTCGAAAATCGGAGAAACATGCATAAGAGTATGAATTGAATCAATAACACCGGATTTTTTATTGCACGAAGCGATGTGTTACTTCTCTTTTTATTTTCCTGATTGACTGGGTGTGCAAAAAAAGTGGTGCCAAGAGCAGATAGAAAACACTATTATACAGAACAAAAAAAATTCTTCAATGCAACTGCTACGTTGGGCATTAATCAGGACTGATATTTATTACTAAATTTTTGATCTGACTGAAATTTAAAAACTCTTATCATTGTTGCTGGTTTTATAATAACGACTGTTTACTTAAGTTTCGTTTTTGTATAAAAAATATTAGGTTACGTGGCGAATGTCCAAAAAATTAAGTACACATAGTCGATATTGTCGGGCATTTTCAGAACCTGCATTTTATGATAGTTGTAAGCGTTTGTAAAAACAAGTTACATTAGACTATTTTAGTTCATATCTACTTCAAAATTTGATGTATTTGCTATCACTTTTCACAAAGCGTGTTTTTGTGGCTAGCGTGAAAACTTGAGACACGTATTCATCTGTAATTTCCAAGCCATAAGTTACTAGTTGCCACACTACAAGTAACTCTGTCACTAAATAACCGAAGAAGTGTCATAGATCAAAATGAAAGAAAGCTCAATTGAATCGTGAAAACTGGGGACAGCGTTTTGTCACTCGGTTCAGCAAAACGCAAAATTTATTGAAACTTGGCTAATGAGAAATCACTCCGAATGCAACAAATGACACTCTCACTGTTGGGCGGCTAAATTGGAACTGAACTTAAACTTTTTCCCCCTAACAGTGAAAATTTAAAATCATTTTGATACTTAAATTCAATGAAAAAGTCATTTAGGTTTGAAATAATTCCTCCTACATTGCCGAGTTTTGATCAATCAGTTATTAATCTTAATTCTTAACATGATTTTTACTTTTATGTTTTCTTCAAAGAATGTCCAAACACGTTAACTTCATTATCTTCTGTATCACAGTTTCTTGAAAAAGATGAACACATGAACTAATAATGCTGATAATGCCGCCTAGCGTCACTTTGACGGTGCTTCTTATACCCGTATTAGATTTAGGATTACAACAAAGGCTAGTGGGTCTTAACGCTCTCTTTGTAAAAGAATGAACGCTTGTTTAGTGTTTGAGGTTATTTGCATTAATTCTTTGATGTAATTAGATGAAAAAAGAAAAACGAAAAAAAAAAAAATTGATTATTGGAAATTGTATGGTTTTAAAAATTGTGTCAAATATGCTTCTAATCAAAATAGTGAGTTAATGTGCAGTCAAATATATTCATTTTTATCTATATTCTTTACTAGGAACATAAAATTTAACCAACAAAAACTTGGGAACAGACTTTGTAGCTCACTGAATTCAACTGGATTTGACAAACGCTGTTAGCTCATTCAACCAAAATATATATGATTGATCACGTCATGTATTATGAAAGATATCTCAATAATTAGGACATTGATAGCATGTCGAAGCTTGATTGTTCCTAGTGGAGTGTGACCAATTCTAACTGATGATGTTTGATGATCGTAATTGACGATAATTGACAACAATATACAATAAATCATTAACAATTCAAAATGAAGCCATTAGTCATTAAGTTGTTCATTCAGGTGTTCATTCAGTTGTTTGTTTGCTGGGATGAGGTGTTGGCGGGTGGGGGGGGGGGGGGTGGGGGCACGGAACAGATCCAGCATATCTTATACAAAATTTTATTCTTGAGGTATTAAACGTCATTAACTCACTTTTATCGACCATTTGGGAGGAAAAGAAGGATGCTCCGAGGGCAATGTTGTACTGGTATCTCGTAATGTACACATCGTCTTCATTGCAAGGAGCTCTGTTCCATCTGATAACAACTGAGCTGCTCTCTGTTGACATGAGCTTAAGAGATGAGGGTGAGAATCTCTGCACTAAAACGATAACTTCAAATTCTAATAACTTCCATCAGATCCTTCTTAATAGGCGACCTTTGTATACTCATTGAAATAAAACTTGATACACATAGGTAAAGTAAGCGATACCTCGAAATTTTGTACCAAAGTTAAGACACCTCATCAAGATCTTGATAAGCAAGATGTACTAATAAAACTTTAAAGATCGTGGAAACAGGCCTTGCTTCAAGAATGTGTACAAAAAACCGACATAAGTTTGTACATACCTTGACAGTTTCATATCAAGACTCATAATTCATATATATATATATATATATATATATATATATATATATATATAAAGCCTTACATGATTGGGTATGTTTTGAAAAACTCGTCGCAGATAGCCCTTACTTAACACTCTTACAATATCTTATTAGACAATCGATCTTTCGTTGAGATCATGCAAAAAGACAGCACATAATTGTTCAAGTTGACACGAATTTTAAGGGAAGACAGTTTTCGAGATAAATACTCCACAGGTCACTGAGACTGTGATTTGCAGAAATTAGTGGGTAATTATGAAAACTTAAGTGAGATATTGAGAGGCCTCCGCAGCCTTTCAGGGTTTGTCTTTTTACTTAATAAACCTTTTTCCATAGAATCGGCATATCGACTAGAGGCTATTTCTCCGATGGCCGCCTCCAAATTATTTGCAGTTAGTACTCACAGTCACATTTAGTGGTGATGTTGAGCCTCTCAGAAGGTGCTCCTGCCCCTTTCACTCCCGGTCGGCCTAACCGCACATAGAATGAGTAGCTGGTAAAGGGTTCGAGTCCCGTCACGGTCACTTCGGGTGATTTCAGGTCTCCAGGTAGCTCATCCACTAACACTGCAGAAAAACATAGTGATCAGCAAATTCAAAATTTCGACAGAATCTTTCGCACAAACCAAAAAGATCAAAAAGTTGAATTAAAGTATCGTAGTCAATGCCCACAAATTAATGGGTTTATGTTATTTGCTAGCACAAAGCGCACGTGCGCAAGTTTTTACACAATAATTTTTATGACATTGATTGCGATTGCAACATTTACCATGACGGGTTTTAAAACATTTTTCAGACATTCAAATCCAATCAACAAAAATCTTGCAAGACTTTGAGTTTCTCAAAAACGTACATATGGCAAATTGTCCCAAAAATCGACAATTAAAGTAATGGGAGTAACATTTTTCAGCCTCTGATGGAGAAACAGCGTCTCGTTCATAAAACTTCTTCGATTAGCGAGCTAACGAGAATTAGTTCGCTAAAAAAAAGTGAAATGCCAGTATTACAATATAAACTAGGCAATTTTTTATAGTTTAACAATCTTTAGGACTTTAACATTCAAGCTCGTGGCAATTAATGATGATGAACTGATCTAAGAAATTTTCAGAATGCCCAGTGTCAACCCTTTTAAAAAACCCCCGTTAGGTTAATAACCCCTTCCCCCCTTAAATCCAGTAAAAAAATTTGCAACATCTGGTCGTGTTGAACTAACCACCTTCATTCGTGCCATACACTTTGTAGACACTGTATCCAATAAGAGGACCATCCCCATAGTCCCTGAACTCAGTCCACGGCTCCCATTTCAGGGTCACAGATGTCTTTCCAACGTGAACAACGCGAGGGGTACTCGAAAGTCTTGGAAGTTCTAAATACACACAATATGCAACATAAAAATGACATTAGTCTGTTGCAAGGTTTCTAGAATATTGCTCAAGATTTGAAATTCAAGCACTTGTTAAAAAATTAGCTTCCACAAGATTCTGAGTCAGCGATTTTGGCTGAGAAAAATATTGTTTTGATTGAAGCTTGAAATAAATTAAAGTCTCAGAAATCACTCGCTTCGGTCTAAAATGTCTGTAGTTGTTTCGGAAAATTTTTGATTTTTTGAGTACGTCTGACTCTTCATTGACTACGGGAAAAAGTTGTCATACTATTGTTAGGAAAATAGTTTTTTTTTGTGTCGACAATGAGCAGTCATATAAGCTCAATTAGAAGTGCTTTTTTCAATTAACTGCAGAAAGAGCATAATTGACCGAAGACCCATATTCTAGTGTACCTGAGCATTAGATAGCAATGGTTTTTGAGTTCAATCTTGGCCTAAATTTTGCTATATCATATTAAGATAAGCAACCTTAAGCAAACCACAAAACTCAAACAACTCAAGAGCAATTATCAAGGAACAGTCCCGGAACTTCCTTACAATTAAGACTTATTTATGATATGAAAAGTTATTATTGGTTTTCAGCATTGTCAGTTTGTTAACGCAGTCAAATGAAATTTGTCCAAGCTGCTAAATGATAAAAAAAATCACTGAGTCTCAATAAACGATAGAAAAAAATCATATAAAGAGATAATAATGCCATAACACCATTTCCGGCAATAATAGAAGCCGCGTATTATTGACACTAAAAGCCTGCAAAGGCAATTGATCAGTATCAAATAATTAGTAACCAAAACGTAACGACCACGGCGACAAAAGAATTGTAAAAATTGGCGCAAAAATTAGCGACGCGATTTCGGGTGTTAGTCGCCAATTTTCGCAGTGCTATTGTCGCTAGAATTCGTTGTCGAAATTAACGAAGACGGAATCTCAATTTGGTCGGTTACTTTATTGTCGCTGCTTTCGACAAAGTTGCCAAAAATCGAGAAACCGACGAGATGCCAATTTAAAAAAAAATTTAGAACTGATTCGAATATGACAAAAACATGAAAACAGGTGTATAATTACGGTTGCCTCAATTTTATAGGGAGACATAAATGTAAAATGAAACCAAACATTTACACTGAAGCTTGATGACAGCTGCAGTTCAAAAGTTTGCGTCAAGAACAAAAATCTTAATTGCTTTTAAACAATATTGGCTGAGAGAATTCTATGAGAATCGAATATACAGTTCAGATTATTTAAATAGTAAATTTCAGCAACTTTTTGAAGAAAACCAAAATCTCGCTGTATAATTTAAAATTTTCTGATTTCTGTTCAAAATTGTGAACTACTGAAATGTAATTTTTTTTTCAACGCTTTAAAGTTGGCGACAATGTAAAATTTTGAATAAGAGACTTTTGGCAGGTTTTTCATCGTAAAAAATATGGATGAAATTTAAAAAAAATGGATTTTAACAGCTAAAAAATTTTCCGTTCACAACACATGCAGCTATTTGCGCCACATGTGTACTCTTGTAATAAGTTCAACGCATTTTAGTAAAGACCTAACAGTTCAATTATTTTATTTAAGAAATTTTTAATGCAAGCAAACTCAACAAAAGGGCTGAAAAAGATTACAAAAAGCCAGCTAACGAAATATAGTTGTGCCATGAAACTATTTCGAAAGCAAAGCAGGCATCCTGTGCCCAACTTTTTTAACAAGAAAAACCATTTCTGATATATAAAATTGTAACTAATCATTTGGAAAAAGTTAACAAAACTTAAATGTTATTATTGGCAGTATCAGTTTCTTTTACTGTGAAATTTTGACTATAGAAAGCTATCATCATGCATAGCCGAGATGTGAAACAAAAATCAACATTTCAAACAAAAGTACAACTGTAGTGCAGTAAATTAACCGAACAAAAGCAATGAGAACATAAAACAATGAGACTACTAAGAAGAGACAAAAATGACAAACATTTTTGGGAGGACAAAAAATGGGACAAAGTTAAAAATATTTTAGTGTTAGTGTTGCTAAAAACGTTTTTGTCAAATACCCGGTTTAAATTCTGCTTGAGAGAGATGAGTTAGAGGAAAATTCATCATTAATAAATTCCGATTCTGATGGTTTAGGAGGAAGAAATTAAAAGTAAATTTAACAAAACTTTGTCTAACCTTACGTTTCTTTTATGAGAAGTTTGGGATGCACATCATACATATCTTTTGATCAAAAACTAAAACCAACTTTTTAAAAAGCTTATTTAAGATTTTTTGAAGTAAAAACTGATTAAAATTTGGGAAATCAAACACTATAGTAAATAAATTTCCGCTGTTTATGCTCTGCATGGTATTGTGTTTCAAATGCAACCAGATGCTATAAAAATAGAACTTTCACACCAAAAAAGAATCATGAAATACCTAATTTTTCAACTTGAATCTTACTGCATAAATCACCACCCTTGTGTACTCCATTTTTGTACAGGTTAAAGGACACAGTATGTATGAAAGCGAAGCGCGCCTATGTTAACTGTTATCCTAATAACTGACTTATAAACTGGTTAGTTATTTCACGTTGATTAGGGCATTATATTTATTAGTTTATACCCTCTCCAATAGCGCAATCTCAGGTGTTAACAATTTGGGCTAATTTGTCACAGGGAATTTGACTCAAATGCTACCCCGAGTTAAGGCCCTTGATTGTAATTTTTAGCCTGGTGATAACTTATAGCCTGACTTATAAATAATAATTTGATTCTCGCTGCTTTGTCAATAAAGAAAACAGTTTGCGGTTTTGACTGTTCTGAAGTCTAGATTGTAATTAATATCTGACAAGACATGTGGAAATGAGAATAGGATTTGAACGCAAATTGTGAAAACAATTTTCAATCCAAATAAGTTGACATTAATTTGAGCTTTTATATGTTTTATGTCTGATCGAAGACATTAAGTTTCAAACTAGTGACCACTGTTGAAAGCTGGCACTTGAATATTTCAACTGTCACAGTTTTCGAACAAACACGTGAAAAAATCCTTTTCATCTGATAAAAAGGTTTGTTTTAATCTAGAACATAGTTAGACGAAACCTTGAACCTTGACGTCATAATATATCTTAGGAGGTGCTGCAGAAAACGTGCATAACTGTTGTACCAACACCAATTTATATTCTCAAAGAGCTTTGAATGAGTATTTAAAGTACTGAAATGGAAATAGATGTCAACAAGTAGGCTCGGTTTTGTGCTTTCGCACATAAAATTTGGACCCCGTTCATCCACATTTTAGACTTAATTGTCTATCCAATGAGGAGGAGATGAAAGACTTCCAAAAACTCACAGATTGTTCAGCAAACAACTAAATGAATAAATTAATGCCGCATTAGATGGCCGATGAGAACGGCCATTAACGAGAATACGAGACAAGACAAACTTAAGTTTCAAAAAACAACAAAACTCAAAAAGGAGGTTCGGTAATGTGCGTTCGCATATAAAGTTTCGGCCATGCTCATCCACATTTTTTACATTTACGTCAACCAAATGAGGAACAGATAGAAAATCCCCAAAATTTCAAGTATGTTTCAAAAAAAAATTGGTGTATGAACAAAAAGATCGCCTACAACGCAAATAATTCAGTGGAGAAAAAATGTCGGATTAGATTAATGAGATCAGCCATTGTTAAGAAAGCAAGTCAAGACGAACAACAAAATCGAACACCAATATGACAAACAATAATTCAAAACTATTAAATCCAAAAACTTTATGTCCATTTTAGAAAAAGTAACTTATTAACAAGGTCAAAATAGCGTCAAATAAAACTGAAACTAAGCAAAATAACTTTTTTCACTAGAAAAGATATGGAAACACTCCATGATAAGGCTCGGTAACATTTAGACAAAAAAGAAGAAAAAAATTTAAAAATTTGCTTAAATTTTTTAAAAACAATTACTTTCAGAGTAATTGAAACCATTAGACAGCAATTGAAAGCATCCAATTTGTTCATGATCACAAACGCCTCTATGTGAGAGCATTAGGAGTTGTCATTATTCAATTTCTTATTGGGTTACAAAAAGAACAATAAATAGACAACGAACAAAAATTCAATTAAAATTTGCGAGAAAACGCTGTCGACGCCATAAAGCCATACATGCTCCTTAAAAAACGTTCAACTGAGCCCCTCGCAAACGCCAATAGTATGGTATGCGACCTCTTATTTGTGATAATGGGTAACAAGTAGAGAAAAAAGAGAAAAAAGATAAAAATCAGAAAAAAGCAGAAAAAAGAAAAAAAAATAAAAAAAGGGGCAAAAAAGAGAGAAAAGAGAAAAAAGGGCAAAATTAAGTAATAAGAATGGATTTCTCAGAAACTATTATTTTCAAAATCATGAAAGCCATTAGCTACAAAATAAAATAATTAAAAAGGTTTGAAAATTCGTCCATAGGAAGTGCTTGAGTCCTTTAATTAATCAGAATATGTCTTACGTCTACAAAAAGTACATCAAATAAATAAAAAATCAGAAATTAGTTTAATTTTAGGGAAAATAATGATTTCGAAGCCGGTAATTTGAAAATTTAATTCGTTAGAAACCTTAGATTTTGTACTATTGCACGTTCCTTTGACTAAAATATTGTAAAATGTGACCTGTAATTACCGAAATTAGGTAGCAAGTTGAAGAATAACTAAAAGTTAAAATTTTTTTAATTTTTGAAAACAATTTATTTCAAAGTCCTGAAAACCATCAGTTATCCACTCAAATCGAAATATAGGCACCTTTATTCCTCCATCAAAAACCAATGAGACCTTTCAATATCGAGGACATTTCATACGAAAAAAAAGACCAAGTAAAAAAACAGTTAAAACCAAATGTAAAAAGTTGAAATTAATTCTCCGAGAAAGAGGTAACGAAGCAGTTAAAACCATAATCTATGCCTTCAAAGGTTTTTGAATTTTCAGATGTGCGTTATTTTGAACGCCAATAAAGTAGAATGTGAACTGTCAATCAGCTGATACTGTGACAAAACGAGTAAAAAATTGAGCGAATGCCTAAAAATCCAAAAAAAACGTGAAATGTAATGGTAACAAAAGCCCGAAAACCATAACGCAGCGTGAAAAACCGCAAAAAAATCAAATTTTAATTCAAAAGAAAGAAGAGGTGGAAGAACAATTCATTGTTCGCTGAGAAAAAATTGACAAAATTGACCCATCTTGAAATTGACCAAATTAAGAGCAAAATAGTGACAAAGTTCATTAAGCCATTACTTAATTGAAAATCAAACATTTTAAAAAACAAAATTGACAATAATCATTCGAATAAAGCAACTAGATACAATAATTTAACACTGCTTCGGAAGTCAATTAGACCTATCAACGGTAAGCTTTGATTTGAATTTTTCTGTTTTTTAATTAACATAAAATAATCGAACATTTTTTAAAAAAGACCAACTGATTACAATCTGAATTCTTTTTGAATTGTAACAGTTAAAAATTGGACCAAAATCAGTTTGCTTGTCAGCTCAATTGTTTCGAATAATATAGTTAGAAAAATTTAGTTAGTTGAAGGAACCAATACTAAATGTAGCGGTTGAGCTTACTAACTCAATTACCAAATTGAATGGCGCTTCCAGGCCATCTCAGGCCTTAAAGCTAGAATAGCGTGACAAGCGAAATTTAATGCTACATTCTACTGACGCCATACAGATTTGTTCAATTTCTTCAACATTTCTATTTAGCAACTATTATTAGTACGCGATCGTCATTCATGAAGTCAAACTATAACTCAAACTCGCACATATTCAGTTGCTTTTACTGACTTTAACGAAGCCTATCATAGTTTCAATATCGGTTTTATTGAAGCCAATGCAGGACTAAAAATTTGTTACCAAAGCGATTAATTGGAAATTCAGATAACAATTTTCTTTGCGTTCGCGCTTTTTTGTTACTTGATTAACCAAGTTCATCATAGTTCAAAATAGGTATTGAGTCTATTACCAGGGACTGTACTTCGAGATAATTTGAAATTTCGATTTATAAATTGAGTTATTAACAAAAACTCAACAAATATTCGATTGTTTCAATTTGAACTATTTTGTTATTCTGAGAGAAACAAGTTTGTTAAACAGCAAAGCAGAGCAATTAGTTATCAAGAGTAATTGTGCAACAAGTAATGCAACGGTAATCTACAGCATAGCGGATAATACAATCCACAAAACTTAACTGCAAAAACACAATAACCGGACAGATTTGAAACCACTGAAACGAACTGGGCGGTGTAAAGTTTTCCTTGACTTTGATAGGAGAGCAGCCGTTACATTTGGTCCGCCGACCCGGACAGTGGAAGGCAAACTGCTGTCCAATCTGATGAAGAGAGCACCAAAGGCACCACTCAAAGACAATCAAACGAATCAACATCGCAACGAATGTGAGGCAGAGCGAAAGGTGCGATTGCAATTCACAAAACACGTTGAAGAGTTGACCTCGCTTAACAGGAACAAACAGCAACGAGGCAATCTAAGCACAACTAGCAGAGAGGAGCTTCAATCAGCAGCTCAAAGGTACGACAACAAGTTCCAAATTTAGTGAAAGAAGTTAACACTAAAACAGGGGTTGGCTACAAAATAATTGAAAATTCAGATCGACCTAACAAACTAAAGGTCCCTCTACCAACAGACTGTTCACCTTCTAGAGTAAGAAATACCCAAGCAACTGCAGTGTCGAAACAAGCTTGTGCCCTACCAAGCAAATTTCGTTGAAGAACATCTGAAAGAAGCAAGGAAGTGCAAAGCAAGTTTGGACTATCATTGGCTTGCATATATAAGCAAGGGCACGCAACCAGAAATGAATGCAGAGCAAAGCAACGCAACCCAAGCAGTGAACCACAGCGAGAGCAACAACAACTAACCAACGGACAGCCCAGTTGCTCAAACAGTGCAAAATGCTACATTCTATTGAAGCCATACGGATTTGTTCAATTTCTTTAACATTTATATTTAGCAACTACTATTAGTACACAATCGTCATACATGGAGTTAAACTCAAACTCGAACTACCTCAACCACCAGCAAAACAATATCACGACTTAACAGTATTGCATCAGATTCTTTGCGACTGGATTGCGAATCAAACTGTTATTGATACAGAATATTCGACAAAACTTCTACATGGTTAACAAATTTCCCATGACATCAAATTTACACTGAAAAAAAGACGTTATGGAAAAGTCTTCACATTCTGTCGACATTATTATCTACAACCAATCAACAGTTGATTTTGACATGTAAATCCACGTGACTAGCAGCATAAAAGGAGCTTGAAAACTACCAAAAATCAGTTGAAACTCGTAAATTTGATTATATTAAACTGACATACAATGCGTATTGAAGCACATTTTCTTGAGCGGTAAATACTTGTTATCGTGTCTTGTTTCTGTAGATCATATTAGTGATTGTACAGTTTTAACTTTACTTTGACTTGTTGAAAAGAGAATTAACTTTGATATTCTCAATCTTTCTTTCTGAGGAACAAAGTTCCTATGTGAGAGAAACTTTGTGAAAAGCATAAAGTCAATTTCCCTTACTGGCTTTAACGAAGCCTACTCTAGTTCAACATTGGTGTTATTGAAACCAATAGAGAGACTTGATAACATTAAAGTTAGAAAAATATTATTCTTGTTCAGTTATAGTTACAGTAACTCAACCTTTTTCTGTAATCTTTGAAGCAGAAAGCTGAAACTTTCTAGAAGTAAAGCCAATTTACAAGGCCACAATTTGTTGGAATTAGATTTCCAAATTTCGGTTAATAGTTTGAATTAACTAACAAGAACTCAATAGCAAATTATTTTGCTTTTCTGAGAGAAACAACTTTGGTTATTCAGCAAAGCTGTGCAATTAGTTATCAAAAGTAATTGAGCAACAAGTAATGCAGCGGTATTCAAGAGTATAGTGGATAATACAGTTCACAAAAGTTAACTGCAAAAACACAATATCCGGACAGATTTGAAACCGCTGAAACGAACTGGGCGGTATAAAGATTTCCTTGACTTTGATAGGAGAGCAGCAGTTACTTTTGGTCCGCCGATCCGGACAGTGGAAGGCAAACTGCTGTCCAATCTGATGAAGAGAGTGCCGAAGGCACCCCCCAAAGAAAATCAAACGAATCAACAGCGCAACGCCAGTGCGGCAGAGCGAAAGTTGCGAGTGCAATTCACAAAACACGTTGAAGAACTGACCTCGTTTAAACGGAACAAGCAAAGCAAAAAGCAACCAGGCAATCCTAGCACAATCAGCAGAGAAGATCTTCAATCAACAGCTCAGAGATACGACAAGAAGTTCCAAGATTTATTGGAAGAAGTCAACACCAAAACAGGGATTGGCTACAAAATAATTAAAGATTCAGATCGACCCAACAAACTAAAGGTCCTCTACCACCAGACTGCTCACCTTCTAGAGGAAGAAATACCCAAGCAACTGCAGCGTCGAAACAAGCTGGTGTCCTACCAAGCAAATTTCGTTGAAGAACATCTGAAAGAAGCAAGGAAGTGCAAAGCAAGTTTGGACTATAATTGGCTTGCATATATAAGCAAAGGCACGCAACCAGAAATGAATGCGGAGCAAAGCAACGCAACCCAAGCAGTGAACGACAGCGAGAGCAATAAAAACTACCCAACGGACAACTCAGTTGCTCAAACAGTGCAAAATGGAGCAACAGCAAGTGGCCAAGAGACGGAGAATGTTTCGGAAACATCTTCAGCAAAGCAAAGGCAAGAGGAAAGGATGAAGAAATTCGATATCGAATTCAAAACCAAGATGCGACTGAAACAAGCGCGGTTCGATCGAAGGAGGCTAGACCTGGAAATGCAAATGAAGGAACTGGAAACCAAGTACAAACTACTGGAGGAAGAGCGCGAGCTAGAGCGCAAAATGAAGAGAACAGCATTAGAGAACGATGATGCTCGTTCCCAATCAACCAGTGCTCGAGAAAAATCACCCTTCAACTGGACCGCCAAGAAAAGAGATGTTTCAGACTGGGCCAGCAGGATCGACATCTTTCTAACACCAGAACGAACAACAGCTCGCTTCGAAGTAACCCCTGAAGTGAACAGGCAAAGTCACTTCTTACGATATCGCAGTTCACGAGACCGATCCTCAAGTGTTGAAGACCGGGGCGTTTCCCTCAGAGCTGGTTTGCTACGATACAACAGTGGGTACGTGGGTAGCAGTACCCTACCAAAGCTCAAGTTGAACAACTTCGATGGGAACCCCCTCGAATGGCCGGAGTGGTCTAGTATGTTCATTGCTACAGTGGATCAACGACCAATACCAGACTCAGAGAAGATGAGCCATCTGAAGACTCTACTGACAGGCAACAAAAGGTCAGCAATATCTGGAATGGGCTATGCTGGACAGTTCTATGGTGCTGCATGGAGCATTCTGGAGAGGAAGTTATGAAGGCCTCATGTGATCATTGATTGCACATCTGGAGAGTCTCCGCAAAGCAAGTCAGGTGAAACCACACAAATCAACAGATCTGATCAGTTCTCAGTTATTGTTTCGATCTTTGTGAATGTGCTCAAAGAGTACAAGCAGATTGGTGATCTGCAATCAAGCTCGACACTGTATATGGCAGTAGATAAACTACCCCAAGTTCTCAAAGAGAAGTGGTGGTTCTATGTTGATGATAAAGATGAATATTGGCCTGATCTGATTATGTTTGAGAAATGGCTATCAAGGATAGCAATCGGGCACGAAGGGTTTTCAGCGTTCAAGGGAGAGCGAAGAGAAGAAGACCGAAGAAGCACAAATAGTGACAAACGGTTCTCGAAAACGTCGAACTTCAGTGCAAGCTCCAACGTGAAAGAAACGAAGCAAACGCAAAGTGATCACTGTCCACTAGTTGATGGCACTCAAAAAATATGAAACTGTCCACTATTCAGGAACATGAGTGTGAATGATCGGTACGCAGCAGTGAGGAAGCAACGCTTATGTTACGGATGTCTAGGCAAAGGACATGCAATCAAAGATCGTAAAATCAATGCGTGCGGCATCAATGGATGCATCAAGAAGCACAACCGATTGCTACACTCAGAAAACCAAATGGACAAGGGCAATCACGCAGTCAACGTAAGCGCAGCAACAATCAACCAGAGTAACGAAGTTACTAGCTTTCTTCAGATAGTTCCTGTCGCAATACAGAGCGGTGGCAACAGGCTGAACACATATGCTTTGCACGATAGTGGATCAACGGTTTCATTCATCGATCAAAGTGTGCAAGAGAACTTACGGGCCCAAGGCACCGATGTGACGCTCAACATAGCTGGCATACACGGAACAAAGGATCTGAAGACAGAAAAGGTTCCTCTCAAAATAAAGGGACTACATTCAAAGGTGCATTCAATCGAAGCGTTTTTACACCCGTCAATCTCCTCTGGAAACACAAACTACAACTACGACAAGCTGAAGCAAAGCTTCAATCACTTGAGTGTTTTACCCAACAAAAACTTCAACTTGATGGAAGTTGGCATCATCCTTGGTCAAGATGCTTATGAGCTACAACGCCCATTGGACTATAAGATAGGAACACAAAGTGAACCTTTCGCCGTTCTAACAGAGCTAGGATGGGTAGTCAGTGGACCCATGACGGGCAAAAGAAGACAAAATGTTTGTCATTTCGCCTTCACTGAAGATGTGAAAGTGGCTGAGAATATCCAAACCTGGTGGGACATAGAAACCTATGCTTCCAAAATCAACGTCGTCAGTCAGTCAGAGAAGGAACTGCAGGCACGAAAGATGCTAGAGAGTACGACAAAGTTCTCAGGCGAGCGGTATGAAGTGGGAATGCTGTGGAGTGAACCAGAGCCAAACCTACCGAACAACTACAGCTCAGCCTTGGGTCAGCTTTACTCACTGGAGCGAAGATTCCAAAGGGACCCAAACCTGAAGAATTTGTATCAACAGTCAATAGATACAGATGTAGAAAAAGGATTCGTAAAGATATTGGACGGTTCCGAAGTGAAAAGCACTTTCGGGAAAGAATGGTATTTGCCACATCATCCAGTGCTAAACCCGAACAAGCCCGGCAAAGTAAGACGTGTTTGCAATGCTGCCTCAAAGTACAAAGAAGTATGCCTTAATGATAAGCTACTAGCAGGACCTGATCTGCTACATGGGTTGATTGGAGCATTATTCAGATTCCGTGAAGGACCAATAGCCCTGACAGCTGACATCGAATCGATGTTTCTACAAGTGCAAGTTCCCGAACAGGATAGAAGTTGCTTGCGGTTCTTATGGCGTCCAAGAAATAACGAACCTGTTCAGATATACGAATATCAGCGTCATGTATTTGGAGCTAAAAGTTCTCCAACTTGCGCAAACTATGCTCTCAAGCGAGTGGGACTGGATAACTTCTACATGGACGATTTCATCAAATCAGTAGAAACCCCTGAAGAATCAATTGAAGTCTTCAATCAACTACAACCTCTTCTCTCACAACATGGATTTGAATTGAAGAAGTGGATAAGCAACGACGACGCAGTTACCGAAGCAATCCCAGAAGACTTGAAGTCAATCAGCAACACGAAGCAAGTCGAAGTGGAACCCAGTACGGAGGGATCCTCAGTGCTAGGACTACAATGGACCGTTACTGATGATAGCCTTCAATTATGTAGAGGTACCAACAAGAAAGTGGAAATCCCTATAACCCAGAGGAAAATTTTGTCACTGGTATCTTCAGTATTCGACCCGATCGGATTGTTTGCTCCGTTCAGTGTCCATATGAGACGACTTCTGAAAGGCATCTGGACTAAGAATGGACAACATTGGGACAACGAAGTGGAGCCTAGTGAAGAAGAAGAATTCCTGAGATGGAAAGAACAACTTCCAATAGTGGCTGAAACAAGCATCGATAGAAAGTACTTCAACAGAGAGAGAGAGAGAGACAAAACCGAACTTCATGTGTTTGCCGACGCATCTGAAGACACAACGTGTGCAGTGGCCTATCTACGTTCACAACCAATGGAATACTCAGCTGACTTAGCATTTGTCATTGGAAAATGCAGTGTGGCACCGATGAGGCATCTTTCAATACCCCGATTGGAATTGCAAGCGGCAGTCATGGCAGTGAGGTTGAAAGAACAGATAGTCAAGGAATATGAAATGAAAATAAATAGTTACAGTTTTTGGTCAGACGCAACTACGGTATTGCAGTGGATACACAGTTCCAATCGTAAACAACAAGTGTTTGTGGCCAATCGAGTGGCTGAGATACTGGATACAACCGATGTTTCACAGTGGAAACATGTGAGCGGTATCAACAACCGAGCGGACATTGGCACCAGAGCAATCAACATTGAAGAACTCACGAGAAGTGAGTGGCTCACTGGGCCGGCCTGGTTGAAACGACCAGAAAATGAATGCCCAGAGCATGTGAACCTAATCTTTGCATCAGATGAAAAGAATATACCCTCATCAGTCTTCATGATACAGGCTGAAGAGAAGAAAGCTGTTATTCAGTGCGAACGATTCAGTAATTTTAAGACTGGTTTATACAGTGGCATACGTACAGCGAGCATTGAACAAACACAAAACAGCAACACTTGTAGTCAGCATCGAAGAAAGAGAAAAAGCAGCAGCAACAATCTTCAAGCCACTACAACAAGAACAGTTTGGTGAAGAGATGAAATCTCTGAAAACTGAAAAGGAAATCCCAAAAGGCAGCAAAATCCTACAATTCTCCCCTTTTTTAGACGAAGAAGGACTTCGAGCCAAAGGCAGAATAGGCAAAAGTCAATTGGATTTTAAAGCAAAGCATCCAATTTTGCTATATTGGAAACACCACGCGGTTGAATTATTCTTGCGAAACGAGCACAAGGACAATCAACGCGAGGGCACTGAGCATGTAAGAAACATTGTTCAGCAGAAGATTTGGATCCTAGGCATACGGAACGCCTTAAGATCAATCAAGAACAAGTGCGTTACCTGCAGAAAGGGCAGAGCACAGACGATAGCACCAGTAATGGCAGATCTACCCGAAGAACGGTTAGATGCTTCAACAGCCTTTATAAATGTTGGAGTGGACTACTTTGGCCCTTTCATTGTGAAGATTGGGCACAGGAACGAAAAACGATGGTGTTGTCGCTTGACTTGTCTAACTATGAGAGCGGTGCATATAGAAGTGGTACCCAAGTTGGACACAGAAAGTTGTCTCAATGCAATAATGAGATTTATTGCTCGAAGAGGTAAACCAAGTACAATCATCAGTGACAACGGGACAAATTTTATTGGAGCTGAAAGAGATTTTGCAGAGTACGTTGCGGCATGGAACAAAGAAGGGATCCAAGAACATCTAATTCAACAAGGAATCAGGTGGAAGTTCAACCCACCCGCAACACCCCACTTTGGAGGAGTTTGAGAGCGGTTGGTGAGAAGTTGCAAGAAAACAAGGTATGCAGTGTTGGGGAACAGATCAGCCACCGAGAACTTTCTTTCAACAACGATGTGTATTGTTGAACAGACGTTGAACGCGAGACCTTTGACTCCAGTCAGTTCAGATGTTAATGAACTAGAAGCATTGACCCCCAATCACTTCTTGCTTGGCAACAAGAACGTTTGCTTACCCTAACTAACATGCGCGGAAGAATTTGTTGATCATCGAAAGCTCTTTCGACAAACTCAAGCCTATTCAAATCTCATATGGGACAGACTTCGTAAAGAATATCTGCCAACTCTGAATAATCGGCAAAAATGGCGATCTACGGCGAACGAAACCCTCAAAGAAGGCGATCTCGTTTGGTTGATCAAAGATAATGATAAGCGTGGATATTACAACCTAGGTCGAGTTACGGAGACCATCGATGGGTCTGACGGTGTGATTCGATCAGCGATAGTTCGAACAAACGACGGAGTGTAAAAGAGACCAGTAGTGAAGCTTGCCCCAATACTAACTGGAAAAGATGTTTTCGCGATGGAAAACAGGGCCGGCGATGTGGGGGCTGAGCTTACTAACTCAATTACCAAATTGAATAGCGCTTCAAGGCCATTTCAAGCCTTAAGTCTAGAATAGCGTGACAAGCGAAATTTAATGCTACATTCTACTGAAGCCATACAGATTTGTTCAATTTCTTCAACATTTCTATTTAGCAACATTTATTAGTACGCAATCGTCATTCATGAAGTCAAATAATAACTCAAACTCGAACTACCTGAACAACAAGCAAAACAATACTACAACTTAACAGTATTGCATCAGATTCTTTGCGATTGGGTTGCGACTCAAACTGTTATTGATACAGAATATTCGACAAAACTTCTACATGGTTAACAAATTTCCCATGACATCAAATTTACACTGAAAAAAAGACGTTATGGAAAAGTGTTCACATTCTGTCGACATTATTATCTACAACCAATCAACAGTTGATTTTCACATGTAAATCCACGTGACTAGCAGCATAAAAGGAGCTTGAAAACTACCAAAAATCAGTTGAAACTCGTAAATTTGATTATATTAAACTGACATACAATGCGTATTGAAGCACATTTTCTTGAGCGGTAAATACTTGTTATCGTGTCTTGTTTCTGTGGATCATATTAGTGATTGTACAGTTTTAACTTTACTTTGACTTGTTGAAAAGAGAATTAACTTTGATATTCTCAATCTTTCTTTCTGAGGAACAAAGTTCCTAAGTAAGAGAAACTTTGTGCAAGGCATAAAGTCAGTCTCCCTTACTGGCTTTAACGAAGCCTACTCTAGTTCAACATTGGTGTTATTGAAACCAATAGAGAGACTTGCCAACATTAAAGTTAGAAAACTATAACAGTTATAGTTACAGTAACTCACCCTTTTTCTGTAATCTTTGAAGCAGAAAGCTGAAACTTTGTAGAAGTATAGCCAATTTACAAGGCTACAATTTTTTGGAATTAGATTTCCGAATTTCAGTTCATAGTTTGAATTAGTAACAAAAACTCAATAGCAAATAATTTTGCTTTCTGAGAGAAACAACTTTGGTTATTCAGCAAAGCTGTGCAATTAGGTATCAAGAGTAATTGAGCAACAAGTAATGCAGCGGTATTCAAGAGCATAGCGGATAATACAGTTCACAAAAGTTAACTGCAAAAACACAATATCCGGACAGATCTGAAACCGCTGAAACGAACTGGGCGGTGTAACTTTTTCCTTGACTTTGATAGGAGAGCAGCCGTTACACTAAAAGCTGCGATTTTGATATTCATAGAGTAAATTTAGCAAAAAACGGCAAAATTTTAATTCCACGCTACTTTCAATAGAAGTGAAAAAATGAAATAGTCCCTGTGCAGTTTACAAAGGTTGTGTTAGTTGTTTATGGTTGTGTAATTCCGGCCAAATTAATCAAAGTGGACTAAAAAATCTTTTTTTTTCGGGCAATTTTTGATGAAAAAGGCTGATTTTTGAAACACATAGCCAAAATTTTAGCCAAAAAAATTGATTAAAAAAGTCAACAGTACAAATTTCTCCTTAAAAAAATTACAGTACTATTGTTTACAAAGTTAAAATCTTTTAGCAAAAATTGACAAAGTTTTAGGCAAAATTCCAAAAAATGAGAAAAAAACGCAAATCGGCCTAATAAATAAAAAAAATTAAACCACGATAACTCGCTCTAGCAAGCAAGAACCTTTTTAAATGTATATTCTACGCTGAACAGCTTTCTTTATTGATACCACTCACAGCTCTCTACGATGAAAATGTCGATCGTCGAAATTGACTGAAGAAAATAAACCAGTTGAGCATGTAGTCCCTCTCCCCTCAAAAATTATAGCCAAAAGACAATGTCTGTATTTAAAAGAAAATACAACAACAAAATCAAGATGGCATCAGACGTAACCTAAAATTTATGAATTAAACTGTGCTGTACAAATAAAATAACGGGACCCGGCTTCAATCAGACAATGAAATTCGACACAAAATGGCAGAAAGGACAACGTTGAAAATGAAAACTCTCATTTTTGAAAACCCATATTTCTTAAGCGATTAAAACCATTGGAAATAATCATTTTTTCCTCAGGAGGTATATTGAGGAATCAATTGAGACCTCTTCACTTTTATTTTTTGAAGAAGCAATTGAGTAACGCCATTATCCACAAATTGTGATTATAACAATAACAAGAACAAGATCAGTCGAAATATCAAATAATTTAATAGGAAAATGGTGTTTCAATTGTTAAAACCACCAGAAATTCACTGAAGGCACTAAATAGGTTCAGCTGCGCATTCCTATTGTTTTAACGCAATCAGGGCCTGCAGCCCCTTAGAGTGATCTGATGGCAAGAAAACAAATAACAACCTCAAATATGAGCAGATATCCAAAAATTGTGTTTTTAAAAAACTAAATCGCGTATTATCAAACCTATCCAACTTTAGTTGAAAACAAAACACATATGAAAATGAAAAATCAGCCGGCTAGAAAAAGGATGCAATCTGTTTGTACAGATGCTAGGTAAATATTGACAGAAGTAAAATAAAAAGTCGCAGAAATTAAAATTCACCGATAAAAAATATCAAAGTCAAACAACAATTAACTTTCATTTAAAAACAAAACCCGATCATCCTGCAGCTCCTAGGGAAACTAGAGGGGCTTGTTACTAGAGGGACTAAAACTTATGGTTAAAAAACAAAAACAAATATAGACCTAAATCCAAAGTTCAAAAACAGTTTTACGAAGCTACATTATTGAAGACACTAGAATTAAGAGACATTAAAAACCAATTAAATAAAGCAATTATAATTTAGAAAACCGTTGTATGGTTCTATAAGAGACGACCGGTCAGAAATGGCACTAAGTTCAAATTATAAAAAATATCAGGAACAAAAAGGTTAGATTCAACATCCTTTGTTTGAAGTTATTATAATTTGAAAGTCAATAAAACCCTTAGCTACACAATGAGATCATTACATTTTATCATTTAAACATCTAGAGGAATGCATTGAGATCTTTTATCATCCGAATTATGTCGAACAAGTAAAAAGGACGACAAATAATGATAATAAAAATTAATCTAAAATGATTTTTGCTAGGGAAAGATTTCGGTGAGATTTGTTGCTTCATTTAAAAACGTATTAATTGGATAATTTGTCAAGTCAGCAAAAAAATAACCTCAAAAATTGCGCAAACTTGTGAAAATCAGAAGTATTTATTTTTTTAAACTGGTAGCACCAAAACCACGAAACCCTTAGTTAAAAACAATACCAACATAAAAATCAAATTTGATCCCAGATAATAAACAAAATTAAGTCTGTTTTTATTGAGACCTAGCCACAAGTCAACAGAAGTAAAATAAAAATTATACAAAGTTCAAAAATTCGCTGTTAAAAAACAAAGAGTTACAAAGTCAAAAAGCATCTAAATATCAAAAACAAACATTGTTCAGTTTTATTAGAAACAATTAAAGAAGCCAATTGATTTTAGTTGATTAGAGAGACTAATTCTGGTGCCTCCATAAATTCTGGTCTCTCCAAAAGCTATTTAAGTCGAAATACAAGAATTTGATTTACGTTTACAAAAAGGAATTGGAAAGCAATAAAAACGATGAGCTCATTCTGAGAATCTAACCTATGGTATGTTCAGTTGAGTTGATGTTCATGTCAATGAAGCTAGCATCGACTGGACCTCTATTGGAATTTATTATTGCCCGCAAAATAGATAAAAGAAAAAAATACAAAGAATTGTCGAAAAAAGAGGATCCATGAAGAGAACAAAGCTAGCCCTGTGAAATCTGTGCATCCGAATAAAACACAAAACTCTTCCAAATATATGAAAACAGATAACTTGGCAAATGAAATACTTCAATATATCAACAATAAATGATGCACTTTGAATAAATTTTGATTAAATGAGCTGAAAACGGAAAATGTTTCAAGTAAAGAGTTTTCTTAAGTTTAACTCTTTTAGTTTAAAAATAAAGTGTCAGCAGTTTTGAGGTCTCCATTTTCGACAACTTATCTTTTCGGACAACTCTATTTTCCGGCTAAAAATGCAAACTTAGCGCCATTTTTGATGAAAAAGTCTTAAAATAAAAATTCTAAGCAAAAATTTCACCCAAAAATGTCGGAAAAAAGTATGCAGCTTCCTTCCACTATCTGTAAGTAAAACCAATCACACTATTGCTGTCAATTGTAATTTCGTCTTTTTCAACACTTTCATTGAAAAAAAAGAAACAAAAAACTTATTCTGTCATAACTGTGGCAGACAAAAAACAGGGATGGGAGAGTGTATAAAATCTGTAAGAATTGTTCATAAAGTAAACACGCGTTGATAACCGGTAGTTATCAATGAAGATATTGCAAGTTTTCACGACGTAAATTTTTGGCAGAAAAAAGTCATTTTTGCCGAAGTCTCCCTCAAATCTCTCCATTTAGAAGACATTTTTGTTACCAAAATGCTGTAAAATGATAAAGACCTTACAATTTCAGGCTACGTGATTTTTTACGTAGAGACCAAAAAATCTTTTAAATGAATTCATTGTGGTATTGAAAACAGGGTAGGAAAAAACATAAACCGACTAACGTTCGACAAATTGATCTCGAGCGACAAGCGGAAACATTTAATTCAGAAGAATTCACAGCAGGAAAAAATCTCTATGGGTGCAAACGTTCCCACTCGGGAGTTATTCGAACCCGCAACCTCCATTATCATAAACTAAAGAATAAACTTTTCCACTTGTCTATCAGGCCTTTATTCAATCCTAATTTACAGTCACTTCTCGTTTTAGCAGCGTACACTTAAGAGCAATTTAGGTCAAGCAAAAAAAATCAAGAAATTGGTCGTGAAAAGTTACTCAAGAAGTGAACGCGGAAGAGTGTTCCCCAAAGAAACGGTTAAGCAAAAGTTTTGCGTCAAAAAGCACTCAACGGCTTGCAATAGTTACTTCTAATTTCGTTCGAGAGCAAATAAACGAAAAATAGGATAGAAAAATAAACTTTTCTTTCTTTATTAAAAAAAGAGAAGACCTAATTATATGCAAATAAATAAGAAAACAATTATTTGTAAAACTCTAACACTTATCATATTCAAAAATTTAATTGATAATCTTGCTCAAAATAAAAGCCATACTTCACACGAAAACGCTCATCTTGCGACCTTCATCAAAAATGACCATCGTTGCATGAAATTTTAAGATACGTTTTGTCATCAAATTACAAACATAGCTGGCACGTTGCCAGAAAATAGCCGCAATAACTTCATAGATCTGTAGTCTCAAAAAGAAGGTTAAAAAGACAGACCAAAAAAGAAATTTATTCTTTTCATTAGGGGCTGAGATGTTTAAATTTTGATTGAGAACCTGCATAACTTACTGCTGTTTCTATTAGTTGCTCTTAAAAAACCTTCAATTAGAGTGACAGGCACTCATTTGATCTTATCTCTTTGAATTAAAGCAAAGAAAAGTCAATTTCAGAGTGAGGAACTCATTTTTGAGAGTGAGGTAAGTCACTTGTGACCAAAAATTTAATCACGCGAATGAACAAAAAAAACTAGCTCCACTAAGAGTGAAAAATGACATCACGCACGCAATTCAGTTGAAATTGCATGAACGAATGAACAAAAAGCAGATTCGAAGTGGTTTTGACGTCTTATGGTCGTAACAAAAATCGTGACAACGAAATAAATAAAAAAAAAACCAAGAGAAGGCCAATAACAGCCTCAGCTATGGCTTTGCGGCTATTAATAACTTACCGCATCACGAATCACTATTTCTTAGTAGTCTTATGGCGGTCATATATGATGACATAATAATCATATGCTGGTTTTTGCAAGGTCCTTGTATAATTGCTTGAAAATCATCAATTAATCTGTACGATTACAAGAACCTCATACGTATTTCTCGAAATATGAGAAGTGACAAGGGAAAACATTTAATGCTATGATAATGGACCCACGTTTCTTCCCTGCGACTGAATGTCTGAACTCTTACAAGGACAAAAAACCCAAAGTACATCTCAAAAATTTAACTTCAAAAATGTTTGTATGATGCATTCCGATTTTTTCTCAAAAACAAACAATTAACTAAAAACAACAGTTCAGTTCTCAAAAACAAACGATCAAAGAGAAACAACAGTTATGATTGCAAGGCTCTGGAAGAGGAAGAGATATTTTAACTTTTATAGGCTTTTTAAATTTAATTTGCCTTGCAACTGTTTATTGCTTTGTATTTTAAATTTATTTTTAAAATTTTAATTTAATTTGCTTTGCAACTGTCTATTGTGAGATTATCTCAGATCTATCCAATCAAACTGGAATCCAATACAAACCTTATTCCAGCTGAAGTTATTGCAATTGTGACAACGATCTCAAATACTTTTTACGTAAAACCATTTGAAGCTCAAGAAACTTAAGATTGCAGTTTGTCTTTGAAACCTAAACGCTCTACGGATCACTATGAAAAGTCAAACTGGTTGAAAACTATCAACCCAGTGGTGGTTCCCTATCTCTATATTCTACTTAACAGAATTTTGGAAGAAGAAAACATTCCAACTTTTTAAAAAATAGCTAAGGTAATACTACTACACAAAAGTGGAATCAGGACCAAAGAGATCAATTACCGACTAATTGCACTGACTCCAGTACTGTCTGAAGTATTTGAAAAGCTTTTAGCAAGGAACATTACAGAGTTTTTAGAAAATTATATATAGTCAATGTTGAACAAAATGGCTTCAGGGCGAAAAGAAGCACAGTTGATGCAATTTTAAAACTGGTAGAAAACATAAGATTGTCTTCAAACTTCCAGGCAACTTTCTTTGACTTTGCGTAGGCATTTGACACCGTAGACCATAAAATTCTGATCCTTAAGCTTGACAAATTAGACTTCCGTGGCCCAATAAACCGAATTCTTACTTCCTACCTCACTGGTCGAGAACAATATGTTGAGTTTAACCAATCTACATCTACTTGTTTACCAGTTTTTTGTGGAGTACCTCAGGGGTCTCTTTTATGACCACTTTTGTGTTTAATCTACATTAATGACCTTCCCGCTTTGCAAACTAAAAGTCAGATAGTCCTCTTTGCCGACGATACGGCTCTCAGTGGTAAACTAGGCGCTGGCACGGCAGAAGATATTGAAAAATATCAAACTGGTTGGCTCGAAACAGTCTTTGTCTAAATAAAACAAAAACTAAAACACTTATTTTTGGTAAGTTAGCAGGCACCAATCAGGCTAAGCAGTTTGTTCCAAATAGTCAAGTAAAGACTTCTGCAAAGTTTTTGGTTCTCGAAATAGACCAAAAATTGAGTTTCAAGGAGCATGCAAATCAGTTGCTGAAAAAAACTGCCAAAAGTGTTCCGTTGCTGTATCAACTCAATAAGTTTTTGCCTTCTTCGGCATTGTTTAGAGCTTATAAATCCATTATTCAGCCAATCTATCAGTACGGCATACTGGTGGACAGTACTGCTGATAAAAAGTGATGGAAAAAATTGAAAATCAACAGAAACTGTTGATCCGAATTAATTTTAAAGAAAGTTCGAATCGAAAATCAATTTGCGATCAAAATACAAAATACCATTAGTGAGGTAACGTCATATCTACGAGCTTTTGAAGCTTCTGGCAGATGTTTTAGGACAAACACATGCCCATCCAGAGGTTAATAGCTACATTAGCCCCAAAAATTCACACACTTTTTGATCCGGAGAAAGAAATAAACTTTGTGAAAACTGAAATAAGACTTACAAAACAAAATAAAAAGTCCAATAAAGTTCGCGTCAGGATCCTCAGCAATGTTTTAGTGAAGTATGACATAAGTGTATTAAAAATATTCTACTACTTGGCAAAAAACAATTAGACTCTTATTTGCATGGTATTAGAGATGTCTACATATATGAGAATCCATAATTACTCGCTATCTTTTCGTAACAGAAATGCTCTCAAAATATATCAAGACGCCGGAGAACGGACAATAATAGTCTAATGGTGCTCTTGCAAACTGATAATAGTTTACTGATTGTTTGTTTATTCTGTCATTTGGTATCAGTTTGAGAACGAATTTATTATATATAAACAATGTTAATTTCAACGAATTACAGGAAAAATAGTTTTCTGGCATACGAAATAGTTTTATTATAAATTTACCATAGAATCTTATGTGTGTGTTGGCTACCTCCACTGAATCTATGAGACACGAATACAATCCCCCCACTGTTTTAACCACTTTAAACATGAAGTTCTTCGGGTACAGCACGTCTGTGCCCACAGAGCTCGGATCAATCTGAAATCATAGGTCAGGAAAATAACAATAGAGCACTGCATATAGCAATAAGACAAATAGCCATAATTTAAAACAGTAGTCGAAATTCTACATTAAGATTACAACAAGCAATCCGGCTCGCAAGCTAATAGTACAAGGATTTTGCTGGTTTTCAGTTTTAGTTATCGGGTCATCAAGTACTGTGGCAACAATAAAGAAATGTTGAGATTAGCTGCTAAAGTTAGCTAATGCTTCCATATTTTTGGGTCTCTTGGGTCAAGTTGCCTCTATTACACTTATTCGTGGCTCAGTCACAATAATAATTTCAAGATTTTCGATTAAATTAAGCAGGATAGATCCGTGAAATAGTTTTCATGTAATTTGATAATGAGAGCGGGCCTAAAAGTTGTAGGGGGGGGGGGGGGTTAAAGGGCGCTTAAGCTAAGCAGAATAGATCCGTGGAACAGTTTAATATTTCTAATTATGATAATTACTGAGACCTTTCAGCTAAGGGTCATAAAACGAACCGTGCTTGTGAAAATTTGCCCATCTGGGCTCCTGAGAGTGACACTTGAAGAGTGAAGTCTTCGGCTGGCTGAGGAGTAGTCCACAGCGGATGGTGTCTCTATAGAACAGATGAACTTAGTGGAGGCACCTGGATTTGCACGGATGTTGTAGAAGTGTAGTACGCGGTTACGAGTACCTGTAAACAAAAAAGTTAATGTAAAAATATAAATATAAATCAAGTACTGGAGTTAAACCAGTATTTTTGAAAGCCTATTGCGCTATTTTTGTCCTGGGTTGGAGAGGAGAGCATTTATATGACTAAACTGTACTTTGTTGTAAATATTGATAAATTATTTATAAACTTTATACTGCTTTTGTTAATATGATTAACTTGTAAATAATTTTGACGCCTATTGCGTAATTAACAATATTGAGAAACTGCCAGTTGTTGGGTACCATTGTCTGAGGTGTCTTGATTGAATATACAAAACAATTTGAAACCATTGCCTCTAGTCCGTTATACATGGCCAGAATCAACAGAAAAATCAAATGTGGAGTGCAGAAAGAGTGAAAACACTTCAATGTGTCAGTTGTAATACTCTATGTAAAGACAAAGGTTCTGTTCTCTGAAAGAGATAAGTCGTTAACTAATGGAAAACAGAAGAAGTAACAGAAATTCTATTGTGCTTTTTCAGTTTTAAATCAAAAATTTGCGGACGCTTATCTGGTTAGATTATTGTCAGAATTTTACATGAGATAACCGTCGCAATCTCGCATCCCAGCAGATAACCATTATATACGAGAATCTGAGCAGATAACCAATATTTGCAGGAATCTTAGCAGATAACAGTCCTGGGTCGATTAGGGTAACAATTACTCCAACTGGTCTGAAACTGGTTAGGGTATGGCTTATAAAACATTCCGTTGTTTTTCTTTGGCGAATTGTTTATTAAAGTAGACTCTAACTCATTTGGCAGTTGGGTCCAGTGTATCCCTCCTCGCACATCTGACACTTGGTCTCAACTGACCCCTCCTGGCAGAAATCTCCTGGACACTTGCCAGTGTCCGGATCACAGGTTGAGCCGTTCAGACAGTGACACTTCTGAGAACAATCCGGGCCAAAGGTTCCAGGATCGCACGCTAAAATCAGCAACAATCCAATGAATCCAATGTATCTGCTTTTGTCAATAATCCTAGTCGATTGACAAATTATGAAAAGTTAAACAAAAGCTGTCGTCTTCTGAATTTCTAACTAGGCCAACAGTGAGGGGACTCTGTCGCCCAGAAGATCGATCAAATATAATAAGCCAAATGTTTTGAATTGGTGAAGCAAGCGTTACTTTGTTACTCTGCAATTTCCCCTCTTCCACTCTTGTATGCTGTTGCAAGTTAGATTGCCTTGAAATAAGTTAATTCACACTTGAGCTCGTAATATCAATTCTGATTCTATGGATAACAACGGTAAGAGAATTACTTGCACATCAAAGGAAAAGACGAATTCAAGACAACTTATAATAGTAATTAAAATAATATTACCAATATCCGTGGTTCACTTCCCAAATGAACTAAATCAAAACGCTCACAGTATCCTAACTGGTCTTGCAATTACAAATCTTTCAAAGTTTAGTCCCACTAAACTAACTACTTTCTCTCGCTTGATCAATACCAAACTTCTGAAGTTCTCCCAAAAACTCCAAAATCTGTCTCTCTCTCTCTCTGTGTGTGTGTGTGTGTACCTTCAATTTATACTCTACCAATACGCTCTTATCTTAAGCAAACAAACCTTAATCTCTTAAGTAAACATTGCAACTTACACTTGCAATCTGTCACATTCCGTAGGAGGGCTTTGTTTGCTATGCAAGCAAACCAATAGCAAATTATGCTCTGTCATTCAACTGCTACCAACCATTGTTCAACTTTCTTCTTATCTTAAGTAGACGACCTTTGGACTCATATAAACAAATCCACTCCACTTTATCTCATCTTAATTAAATACACTCTTGGAACTTAAGTAAACACCATAAGTCATTTTGACTGATTGATACATCCGCAGGAGGAGTTCCCTTCACTAAACAAACAGATTAACGTCAACGTCCGCGGTCCTTATCGCCCTTATTTGCGCACACAAAGTTGGCGCCAAGTTAATTTCGTCGCTTTTGTTATTCAAAGACTATTGGTCTCCATGTGTAAATATACCGCTAGTTCATGCTCGCTAAAGCTAAAACAATGGCTTGGTATGCTTTTCCCGGTATTCCGTGCAATTCCCCATACAAAAATTAGTCAGAAACCAAAACTTCCCAAAAACCCAAAAATTTGACCTCTAGAGGTCAATTAGGGGTCAATAGTCAAAGATGAAGGGTCACTTTGGTAAAAACAACCATTGGCGCGGAAAGTCCTACCATAGTTACACCTACCCACCAATTTTTATGACCTAACTCCTAATAGAACACGAGCAATGACCGCGCACACTTTTCATCGACCTCCCGGATGACCCCAAATTTCCAAACTTAATAACTTGCGAAGTAGTAGTCGGAACGTCTTCGGGTAAAGTTTTATAGTAACTATAGGGTGCCATCAACTTGCCTGCCAAGTTTCATGACCAACGGATCAGCCATTGCCAGTCGTTTGCAATTTGAAAATTTTTTACGAGTCGTGGGTGCCGAAACCCGAAAAATCCGAGTTCGTCAAAATTGACCGGGGTGGTTATTTTTTGTCACTAAATGTCTCAGGTTATCATATTAAAACTGTTTCAAAGTCATTCGGCCGCTCAAAAAGGCCGATTTCCGGTTTTCGGCACTCGGGTCGTCCCGAAGCACCGGCTTCCGGTCGGAATTTGGGAATAAAAATATCACCAATCGAAAGCCCTTGAAAAGTTACACTAACCCTCCAAAAATCATATGGCTCCTACCAATACTCCACGAGCAATTCAAATTTTACGTTCCGCAGCACGGGCGTGCGCTAGTTCCGTGCAGGTTGGTGTGGGGTCAAATCTGACCTCAGATTCGGATTCCTCGTACCCAAATTAGTCCATCCCCCAATTTTCAGGTCAATCCGATTTCAACTTTTAGAGAAATTACTATTTCAATTTCAGTGTTAACTATTTTTAGTGAAAACTGCCTATTCTTATTTCAAAATGCTAATAAATTTCTCCCACAACTTCTTAAACCCTTCCCATGATCATGTGCTATATTACTCTGGACTTAATACCCATTGCAACCCTTAGTTCCACGTGTATCATACTCGAACAGTCATTTTTTCGCTCAAAATATCGAAAACCTTCAAATCACGCCACTTCCGGTGTTAATAGCTCGGAGTTAGGTGGTCGGATTGGCCCGAAAGGTATACCAGCCGGAGAGGATAATTGGGTGTACCTCACATTAAAATTTCATAAGCGTCCGCTTAATATAACCCCCACAGTCGCAGGGCACCAAGTTCGGCTACCCCCCTTATCTTTGTCACTTCAAAATAGCACATTTTACTTCAAATTGAATTTCCAATTCTGTTCAAAGAATCTAGTTCACTTCAAATTTTTGCTCTCTAGTTTTCTTCTAAATTTAAATCACTCATTTGGAATTTGGCCTGATGCTCAAATACAACTTTGCTAATTAATCAAAATATACGACAGCTCAATATGCATTTGTTCATCAATTTGTTTGTTTAAGAGATATCACTCAACTACCCTCTCTGGCGCCTTCGAAACAATAACACTTTACGAAAGAACGCTTATTTCAAACACCTAATTAACTTGTCTAACTTGAACTAAATTATCTGATTTAACTAGCGCTATCTGGTTATGAAATTTCTATTGAGTTTATTCTTATGCTTTCTACACTCCTCCCTCCTAGATTATTATTCTCCCGAATAATTGCAAAGCCTTATCCTTTGACCCGATTAACTTACTCCTACGTACTTTAACCATAGTCGATCTAGTGAAGTGAGCCACTTATATTTAGCTCCGGGTTAATACAAACTAACTGCAGCAAAGTTTGAATAGCGGCTGATTAAATCAGATTTGAAAACTTTTGCATTTTCACTTTTTAACATATTATACCTAACTCATCAACATTGATTTTTGATCAAACCCTATTGCCTCTGACATATATCCACCCCGGGAACCCCAATATCACTAAAAAATCAAATCTAAAAATAGATCTACCAAATCAACACATTTCCCTAAATCATCTTTTTTTTTGAAAAAAAATTTCGTAAGGCTATAGTGCTTGATCAACTTGTCCGAACAAAATAGATTTAAAAAATGTAGACAAAAATTGGGTATAAAGGCTTGAATAACTTAGCTGCCAACGTCCCTCATCATACACTCGTGCACCAGTACATGAAAACCTTCTTCCTCTGATGCTTGAATGGATGTCTACTTCTTCCACTGTAGCTACCATTTCTCCTGTAATGCTGCCATGACTGCTTTCCTGATGCTTACAAACGGCTCCACCTCTCTTTCCGGCTTAACGAGCGATTCACCAGCAATAGCCTTGCAATCTCCGGAAATCGCGATACAATTCTTCTCTCCACTTTTTGCTCAACTTCCATCGAAAACCGTCTAGAGTCCTCCCCCCTAGGCTTTTGATCATCATGAACCCATCTCTGCAACACTGTAGCCATTGACTTGTGATCAGATTTTCCTGTTCCGTCAACTCCAACACTGTCCCCTTGATGCTCATCCGTTGGTTTGACCAAAACACTACTATTAAGCTGACTTTCACTCAATTGCGATTGCACCCATTTCTCTAGCTCCTTTCCCAACTGTGCGAAGTTACTTCGGTCACCTGCTGCCTTATCGTTTTGACCCTTTTGTGCTTCAGATACCAGCTGACAATCAACTCCTCCTGGACTTGTCCAATTCTCCAAAGTGTCCACAGTGCAGTCGGTTGTACACATTTCTGTCTCATCAGCCCCGTTTATTGTATTGCAGAACTTCTGGTCCAAACCTCCTGCCTCTAACTCCATCAAGGCCCCGGCTCCCAACATATCGTTTCTGCTAGCTTTGACACCACCACCACCAAAATCGCTCGCTATTGCAGTTACGTTGTCGCATGCTACTGAGTTCAAACTCGCGGCAAAACCTGTCTCGCTTCTGGCATCGTTGACATCAAGTTCCTCTACATCCGAAAAATCTGTATCCGAAATATCTTCAAACAAATTTTCATCATCCGACTGTTCATCATCTAGCTCAGCTTTTTCCATAGCATGATTCTCATCTGGTCCGCAAGACTCAACTCTTCGCTCAATGATTTCTTCTTCTGTCGGAAGTTCTCCGTTGCCACTGTTTTCATATTCGCTCAGCGCTGCTCTAAAAACTTCCGGATTTGTTTGACCACAAATTTTATCGGTAAACTCGACCTCAGTTCCAGTTTGCCTTTCATTGCCGTAACCTGGAATTCTTATTCTACTACCACTTTCAGCAATTCTCGTATCTTCCATTTCTCCGAACAGATCTTTACTGAAACCTCCTTTTCTTGACACACCACAGCGGGACCCAACGCCCAAACCTTCAGAAATTTTGCCGGTTTGCCGAAATTCATCCATGAAAGAATTGTCAACTCTTCTATTTGTATCAATCACCTGCCTTTGAGAACACTGCTGTCGCGTTCTCTGATCCACAGTATCACTGGTTTCAGTGACTTCCGTCCTATTTCCCGCTTTCCCTCTAATAAACAAACTGTAGCTTCGCTCATAAAAAAGTGGATTGTCAGACAATCGAATGTCAAACTGATACAGCGTCTCGGTCAGTGTCCAGGCTTGCTTCCCTGGAGTCGACCGCCAATAACCTCTAGGTAAATCACTTACTGCATTCAAGGCCCACCCACACAATTTTGTAGGCAACCACTTCATCATCTCTTCTTCCGTCCATCCCAACTTCAAGCCGGTGCTCAAATAATGTTCACGCCAATCTTCCCAAATTTCGTAGCCTGGTGAAGGAAAACGCTTCACCAACTGATAACCAAACATAATCAAACTTTTAGTAATCCAAGTACAAAATATAAGTCAGCTTTCGGTCTGCTCTCTGCAGTTTCTCCGACGAAAAATTTCGCAAACTCTTCAAGCAATCAGAAAATAAACCACAGCAAAAGGTTTATTTGCTTTGTTTTCATATTCGCTCAGCGCTGCTCTAAAAACTTTCTGATTTGTTTGACCACAAATTTTATCGGTAAACTCGACCTCAGTTCCAGTTTGCCTTTCATTGCCGTAACCTGGAATTCTTATTCTACTACCACTTTCAGCAATTCTCGTATCTTTCATTTCTCCGAACAGATCTTTACTGAAACCTCCTTTTCTTGACACACCACAGCGGGACCCAACGCCCAACCCTTCAGAAATTTTGCCGGTTTGCCGAAATTCATCCATGAAAGAATTGTCAACTCTTCTACTTGTATCAATCACCTGCCTTTGAGAACACTGCTGTCGCGTTCTCTGATCCACAGTATCACTGGTTTCAGTGACTTCCGTCCTAATTCCCGCTTTCCCTCTAATAAACAAACTGTAGCTTCGCTCATAAAAAAGTGGATTGTCAGACAATCGAATGTCAAACTGATACAGCGTCTCGGTCAGTGTCCATGCTTGCTTCCCTGGAGTCGACCGCCAATAACCTCTAGGTAAATCACTTACTGCATTCAAGGCCCACCCACACAATTTTGTAGGCAACCACTTCATCATCTCTTCTTCCGTCCATCCCAACTTCAAGCCGGTGCTCAAATAAAGTTCACGCCAATCTTCCCAACTTTCGTAGCCTGGTGAAGGAGAACACTTCACCAACTGATAACCAAACATAATCATACTTTTAGTAATCAAAGTACAAAATGTAAGTCAGCTTTCGGTCTGCTCTCTGCAGTTTCTTCGACGAAAAATTTCGCACACTCTTCAAATAATCAGAAAATAACTGAAACTGGTTAGGGTATGGCTTATAAAACATTCCGTTGTTTTTCTTTGGCGAATTGTTTATTAAAGTAGACTCTAACTCATTTGGCAGTTGGGTCCAGTGTATCCCTCCTCGCACATCTGACACTTGGTCTCAACTGACCCCTCCTGGCAGAAATCTCCTGGACACTTGCCAGTGTCCGGATCACAGGTTGAGCCGTTCAGACAGTGACACTTCTGAGAACAATCCGGGCCAAAGGTTCCAGGATCGCACGCTAAAATCAGCAACAATCCAATGAATCCAATGTATCTGCTTTTGTCAATAATCCTAGTCGATTGACAAATTATGAAAAGTTAAACAAAAGCTGTCGTCTTCTGAATTTCTAACTAGGCCAACAGTGAGGGGACTCTGTCGCCCAGAAGATCGATCAAATATAATAAGCCAAATGTTTTGAATTGGTGAAGCAAGCGTTACTTTGTTACTCTGCAATTTCCCCTCTTCCACTCTTGTATGCTGTTGCAAGTTAGATTGCCTTGAAATAAGTTAATTCACACTTGAGCTCGTAATATCAATTCTGGTTATATGGATAACAACGGTAAGAGAGTTACTTGCACATCAAAGGAAAAGACGAATTCAAGACAATTTATATTCCGGTCGGAATTTGGGAATGAAAATATCACCAATCGAAAGCCCTTGAAAAGTTACACTAACCCTCCAAAAATCATATGGCTCCTACCAATACTTCACGAGCAATTCAAATTTTACGTTCCGCAGCACGGGCGTGCGCTAGTTCCGTGCAGGTTGGTTTGGGGTCAAATCTGACCTCAGATTCGGATTCCTCGTACCCAAATTAGTCCATCTTCCAATTTTCAGGTCAATCCGATTTCAACTTTTAGAGAAATTACTATTTCAATTTCAGTGTTAACTATTTTTAGTGAAAACTGCCTATTCTTATTTCAAAATGCTAATAAATTTCTCCCACAACTTCTTAAACCCTTCCCATGATCATGTGCTATATTACTCTGGACTTAATACCCTTTGCAACCCTTAGTTCCCCGTGTATCATACTCGAACAGTCATTTTTTCGCTCAAAATATCGAAAACCTTCAAATCACGCCACTTCCGGTGTTAATAGCTCGGAGTTAGGTGGTCGGATTGGCCCGAAAGGTATACCAGCCGGAGAGGATAATTGGGTGTACCTCACATTAAAATTTCATAAGCGTCCGCTTAATATAACCCCCACAGTCGCAGGGCACCAAGTTCGGCTACCCCCTTATCTTTGTCACTTCAAAATAGCACATTTTACTTCAAATTGAATTTCCAATTCTGTTCAAAGAATCTAGTTCATTTCAAATTTTTGCTCTCTAGTTTTCTTCTAAATTTAAATCACTCATTTGGAATTTGGCCTGATGCTCAAATACAACTTTGCTAATTAATTAAAATATACGACAGCTCAATATGCATTTGTTCATCAATTTGTTTGTTTAAGAGATATCACTCAACTACCCTCTCTGGCGCCTTCGAAACAATAACACTTTACGAAAGAACGCTTATTTCAAACACCTAATTAACTTGTCTAACTTGAACTAAATTATCTGATTTAACTAGCGCTATCTGGTTATGAAACTTCTATTGAGTTTATTCTTATGCTTTCTACACTCCTCCCTCCTAGATTATTATTCTCCCGAATAATTGCAAAGCCTTATCCTTTGACCCGATTAACTTACTCCTACGTACTTTAACCATAGTCGATCTAGTGAAGTGAACCACTTATATTTAGCTCCGGGTTAATACAAACTAACTGCAGCAAAGTTTGAATAGCGGCTGATTAAATCAGATTTGAAAACTTTCGCATTTTCACTTTTTAACATATTATTTAACATATTACCTAACTCATCAACATTGATTTTTGATCATATTATTTAACATATTACCTAACTCATCAACATTGATTTTTGATCAAACCCTATTGCCTCTGACATATATCCACCCCGGGAACCCCAATATCACTAAAAAATCAAATCTAAAAATAGATCTACCAAATCAACACATTTCCCTAAATCATCTTTTTTTTTGAAAAAAAATTTTCGTAAGGCTATAGTGCTTGATCAACTTGTCCGAACAAAATAGATTAATAAAATGTAGACAAAAATTGGGTATAAAGTCTTGAATAACTTAGCTGCCAACGTCCCTCATCATACACTCGTGCACCTGTACATGAAAACCTTCTTCTTCTGATGCTTGAATGGATGTCTACTTCTTCCACTGTAGCTACCATTTCTCCTGTAATGCTGCCATGACTGCTTTCCTGATGCTTCCAAACGGCTCCACCTCTCTTTCCGGCTTAACGAGCGATTCACCAGCAATAGCCTTGCAATCTCCGGAAATCGCGATACAATTCCTCTCTCCACTTTTTGCTCAACTTCCATCGAAAACCGTCTAGAGTCCTCCCTCCTAGGCTTTTGATCATCATGAACCCATCTCTGCAACACTGTAGCCATTGACTTCTGATCAGATTTTCCTGTTCCGTCAACTCCAACACTGTCCCCTTGATGCTCATCCGTTGGTTTGACCAAAACACTACTATTAAGCTGACTTTCACTCAATTGCGATTGCACCCATTTCTCTAGCTCCTTTCCCAACTGTGCGAAGTTACTTCGGTCACCTGCTGCCTTATCGTTTTGACCCTTTTGTGCTTCAGATACCAGCTGACAATCAACTCCTCCTGGACTTGTCCAATTCTCCAAAGTGTCCACAGTGCAGTCGGTTGTACACATTTCCGTCTCATCAGCCCCGTTTATTGTATTGCAGAACTTCTGGTCCAAACCTCCTGCCTCTAACTCCATCAAGGCCCCGGCTCCCAACATATCGTTTCTGCTAGCTTTGACACCACCACCACCAAAATCGCTCGCTATTGCAGTTACGTTGTCGCATGCTACTGAGTTCAAACTCGCGGCAAAACCTGTCTCGCTTCTGGCATCGTTGACATCAAGTTCCTCTACATCCGAAAAATCTGTATCCGAAATATCTTCAAACAAATTTTCATCATCCGACTGTTCATCACCTAGCTCAGCTTTTTCCATAGCATGATTCTCATCTGGTCCACAAGACTCAACTCTTCGCTCAATGATTTCTTCTTCTGTCGGAAGTTCTCCGTTGCCACTGTTTTCATATTCGCTCAGCGCTGCTCTAAAAACTTCCTGATTTGTTTGACCACAAATTTTATCGGTAAACTCGACCTCAGTTCCAGTTTGACTTTCATTGCCGTAACCTGGAATTCTTATTCTACTACCACTTTCAGCAATTCTCGTATCTTCCATTTCTCCGAACAGATCTTTACTGAAACCTCCTTTTCTTGACACACCACAGCGGGACCCAACGCCCAACCCTTCAGAAATTTTGCCGGTTTGCCGAAATTCATCCATGAAAGAATTGTCAACTCTTCTATTTGTACCAATCACCTGCCTTTGAGAACACTGCTGTCGCGTTCTCTGATCCACAGTATCACTGGTTTCAGTGACTTCCGTCCTATTTCCCGCTTTCCCTCTAATAAACAAACCGTAGCTTCGCTCATAAAAAAGTGGATTGTCAGACAATCGAAGTTCAAACTGATACAGCGTCTCGGTCAGTGTCCATGCTTGCTTCCCTGGAGTCGACCGCCAATAACCTCTAGGTAAATCACTTACTGCATTCAAGGCCCACCCACACAATTTTGTAGGAAACCACTTCATCTTCTCTTCTTCCGTCCATCTCAACTTCAAGCCGGTGCTCAAATAAAGTTCACGCCAATCTTCCCAAATTTCGTAGCCTGGTGAAGGAAAACGCTTCAACAACTGATAACCAAACATAATCAAACTTTTAGTAATCCAAGTACAAAATGTAAGTCAGCTTTCGGTCTGCTCTCTGCAGTTTCTATGACGAAAAATTTCGCACACTCTTCAAATAATCAGAAAATAAACCACAGCAAAAGGTTTATTTGCTTTGTTTTCGTATTCGCTCAGCGCTGCTCTAAAAACTTCCTGATTTGTTTGACCACAAATTTTATCGGTAAACTCGACCTCAGTTCCAGTTTGCCTTTCATTGCCGTAACCTGGAATTCTTATTCTACTACCACTTTCAGCAATTCTCGTATCTTCCATTTCTCCGAACAGAACTTTACTGAAACCTCCTTTTCTTGACACACCACAGCGGGACCCAACGCCCAACCCTTCAGAAATTTTGCCGGTTTGCCGAAATTCATCCATGAAAGAATTGTCAACTCTTCTACTTGTATCAATCACCTGCCTTTGAGATCACTGCTGTCGCGTTCTCTGATCCACAGTATCACTGGTTTCAGTGACTTCCGTCCTATTTCCCGCTTTCCCTCTAATAAACAAACTGTAGCTTCGCTCATAAAAAAGTGGATTGTCAGACAATCGAATGTCAAACTGATACAGCGTCTCGGTCAGTGTCCATGCTTGCTTCCCTGGAGTCGACCGCCAATAACCTCTAGGTAAATCACTTACTGCATTCAAGGCCCACCCACACAATTTTGTAGGAAACCACTTCATCTTCTCTTCTTCCGTCCATCTCAACTTCAAGCCGGTGCTCAAATAAAGTTCACGCCAATCTTCCCAAATTTCGTAGCCTGGTGAAGGAAAACGCTTCAACAACTGATAACCAAACATAATCAAACTTTTAGTAACCCAAGTACAAAATATAAGTCAGCTTTCGGTCTGCTCTCTGCAGTTTCTCCGACGAAAAATTTCGCACACTCTTCAAGCAATCAGAAAATAAACCATAGCAAAAGGTTTATTTGCTTTGTTTTCATATTCGCTCAGCGCTGCTCTAAAAACTTTCTGATTTGTTTGACCACAAATTTTATCGGTAAACTCGACCTCAGTTCCAGTTTGCCTTTCATTGCCGTAACCTGGAATTCTTATTCTACTACCACTTTCAGCAATTCTCGTATCTTCCATTTCTCCGAACATCTGGTTAGATTATTGTCAGAATTTTACATGAGATAACCGTCGCAATCTCGCATCCCAGCAGATAACCTTTATATACGAGAATCTGAGCAGATAACCAATATTTGCAGGAATCTTAGCAGATAACAGTCCTGGGTCGATTAGGGTAACAATTACTCCAACTGGTCTGAAACTGGTTAGGGTATGGCTTATAAAACATTCCGTTGTTTTTCTTTGGCGAATTGTTTATTAAAGTAGACTCTAACTCATTTGGCAGTTGGGTCCAGTGTATCCCTCCTCGCACATCTGACACTTGGTCTCAACTGACCCCTCCTGGCAGAAATCTCCTGGACACTTGCCAGTGTCCGGATCACAGGTTGAGCCGTTCAGACAGTGACACTTCTGAGAACAATCCGGGCCAAAGGTTCCAGGATCGCACGCTAAAATCAGCAACAATCCAATGAATCCAATGTATCTGCTTTTGTCAATAATCCTAGTCGATTGACAAATTATGAAAAGTTAAACAAAAGCTGTCGTCTTCTGAATTTCTAACTAGGCCAACAGTGAGGGGACTCTGTCGCCCAGAAGATCGATCAAATATAATAAGCCAAATGTTTTGAATTGGTGAAGCAAGCGTTACTTTGTTACTCTGCAATTTCCCCTCTTCCACTCTTGTATGCTGTTGCAAGTTAGATTGCCTTGAAATAAGTTAATTCACACTTGAGCTCGTAATATCAATTCTGGTTCTATGGATAACAACGGTAAGAGAATTACTTGCACATCAAAGGAAAAGACGAATTCAAGACAACTTATAATAGTAATTAAAATAATATTACCAATATCCGTGGTTCACTTCCCAAATGAACTAAATCAAAACGTTCACAGTATCCTAACTGGTCTTGCAATTACAAATCTTTCAAAGTTTAGTCCCACTAAACTAACTACTTTCTCTCGCTTGATCAATACCAAACTTCTGAAGTTCTCCCAAAAACTCCAAAATCTGTCTCTCTCTCTGTGTGTGTGTGTGTGTGTGTGTGTACCTTCAATTTATACTCTACCAATACGCTCTTATCTTAAGCAAACAAACCTTAATCTCTTAAGTAAACATTGCAACTTACACTTGCAATCTGTCACATTCCGTAGGAGGGCTTTGTTTGCTATGCAAGCAAACCAATAGCAAATTATGCTCTGTCATTCAACTGCTACCAACCATTGTTCAACTTTCTTCTTATCTTAAGTACACGACCTTTGGACTCATATAAACATATCCACTCCACTTTATCTCATCTTAATTAAATACACTCTTGGAACTTAAGTAAACACCATAAGTCATTTTGACTGATTGATACATCCGCAGGAGGAGTTCCCTTCACTAAACAAACAGATTAACGTCAACGTCCGCGGTCCTTATCGCCCTTATTTGCGCACACAAAGTTGGCGCCAAGTTAATTTCGTCGCTTTTGTTATTCAAAGACTATTGGTCTCCATGTGTAAATATACCGCTAGTTCATGCTCGCTAAAGCTAAATTAATGGCTTGGTATGCTTTTCCCGGTATTCCGTGCAATTCCCCATACAAAAATTAGTCAGAAACCAAAATTTCCCAAAACCCCAAAAATTTGACCTCTAGACGTCAATTAGGGGTCAATAGTCAAAGATGAAGGGTCACTTTGGTAAAAACAACCATTGGCGCGGAAAGTCCTACCATAGTTACACCTACCCACCAATTTTTATGACCTAACTCCTAATAGAACACGAGCAATGACCGCGCACACTTTTCATCGACCTCCCGGAAGACCCCAAATTTCCAAACTTAATAACTTGCGAAGTAGTAGTCGGAACGTCTTCGGGTAAAATTTTATAGTAACTATAGGGTGCCATCAACTTGCCTGCCAAGTTTCATGACCAACGGATCAGCCATTGCCAGTCGTTTGCAATTTGAAAATTTTTTACGAGTCGTGGGTGCCGAAACCCGAAAAATCCGAGTTCGTCAAAATTGACCGGGTTGGTTATTTTTTGTCACTAAATGTCTCAGGTTATCATATTAAAACTGTTTCAAAGTCATTCGGCCGCTCAAAAAGGCCGATTTCCGGTTTTTGGCACTCGGGTCGTCCCGAAGCACCGGCTTCCGGTCGGAATTTGGGAATGAAAATATCACCAATCGAACGCCCTTGAAAAGTTACAATAACCCTCCAAAAATCATATGGCTCCTACCAATACTCCATGAGCAATTCAAATTTTACGTTCCGCAGCACGGGCGTGCGCTAGTTCCGTGCAGGTTGGTGTGGGGTCAAATCTAACCTCAGATTCGGATTCCTCGTACCCAAATTAGTCCATCCCCCAATTTTCAGGTCAATCCGATTTCAACTTTTAGAGAAATTACTATTTCAATTTCAGTGTTAACTATTTTTAGTGAAAACTGCCTATTCTTATTTCAAAATGCTAATAAATTTCTCCCACAACTTCTTAAACCCTTCCCATGATCATGTGCTATATTACTCTGGACTTAATACCCATTGCAACCCTTAGTTCCCCGTGTATCATACTCGAACAGTCATTTTTTCGCTCAAAATATCGAAAACCTTCAAATCACGCCACTTCCGGTGTTAATAGCTCGGAGTTAGGTGGTCGGATTGGCCCGAAAGGTATACCAGCCGGAGAGGATAATTGGGTGTACCTCACATTAAAATTTCATAAACGTCCGCTTAATATAACCCCCACAGTCGCAGGGCACCAAGTTCGGCTACCCCCCTTATCTTTGTCACTTCAAAATAGCACATTTTACTTCAAATTGAATTTCCAATTCTGTTCAAAGAATCTAGTTCACTTCAAATTTTTGCTTTCTAGTTTTCTTCTAAATTTAAATCACTCATTTGGAATTTGGCCTGATGCTCAAATACAACTTTGCTAATTAATCAAAATATACGACAGCTCAATATGCATTTGTTCATCAATTTGTTTGTTTAAGAGATATCACTCAACTACCCTCTCTGGCGCCTTCGAAACAATAACACTTTACGAAAGAACGCTTATTTCAAACACCTAATTAACTTGTCTAACTTGAACTAAATTATCTGATTTAACTAGCGCTATCTGGTTATGAAATTTCTATTGAGGTTATTCTTATGCTTTCTACAAAAGCAAACACGCAATTATTGGCCTCCAGCTTGGTCAACAATTATCGAAGACATCTACTTAGTAAAACCTCGTGTCTTTTCCTATTCAATTTGACCAAGCGCATTTTTTGTTGATCTCTTCTGGGACGCGTTGAGGAAATTTTCAGTGGAATCGTGATCACACAATAAATGAAAATTTTAAAATTCTTTATCTGAATTCCAAGGCGTATCGACTAAGTACTGGTAAAATAAACGTTTAAAATAACAACGAGCTTAAATCACGATGGATGACAGCAATAGTCTTTTACTTCATCTGGCAACTGTTTCGGAGCTGGTGGGACAATTGGAACTATAGACCAGATACAAGCATATTTTATTTAAAAATAGTACCCAGGTTAAGACCTCGACTTATGAAAAGACTTAAAAAGTCTAGTGGGGAGGGTCAATATTGACCAAAATTACACAAACCAGCACTCTGTTAAAGTCTAGCAAAAATATTTTCATGGGTCGAGTAAAAGTCTTTTCATGGCCATTTTGGCCTGATCTTTTTGTAGGCATTTTGGGCCGAGCATGGTCAATATTTCTGAGAAACTATTTCAATTATCCAGTCAGGAAAAATTATTCGGTCGAGGATGGTCTTTTCATGAGACGAGCAAAAGTCTTGTCAAAAGTCTGCTTTATCGCCAATTCATTTTTTTAAGAAATTTTGTCTGCTTCTTTCACAGCATTGCACATCTGCAGTCAAACTTAATAGATAGTTGGAAAACTGCCGAAAGACTTCGGAAATTTTGTAATGCGCAGCTGGACTAAATTGCCACATTAGTTGAATGAATGCAGATTTTTGATAGATTGGCGGCTCTTCTGAATCGAAAAAGATGAAGGAGTTTGCATGCTGACTACCTTATAATCAAGAGTGAGAAATAAAATTGAACGTAAAATTTTCGAGGCAGAAACACAAGCTTTTGAGTCAAGCAAAAGTCGAGCACAACATTTAAGTCGAGTTAAAATCAGCGTTGCTAATTTGAGTCCCAGAAAAGTCGAGCATGACAATTTGGGTCAAGCTAAAGTCTAGTTATCCGCTTAAATTGCGCCAATGTCATATCATAGGCTATTTGGGTCGAGTTTTTTCGTGCCAATTTTAGGTCGAGCATGACCGAACTTACTTACCACAATTCCAAGTCGGACGTTCCAGTTATTAATTTTGCAAGAAGTTTCAAGGTTAACATTCTTTTGCAAGAATCTTGCCCAATCTCTTTGAATAACACGGGGTGTCTGCCCTGGCGTTGCTTATTTGAAACAGAATTTTATAAATGCCGATTTTGAGTAATGCAGGTTTCCAGATTTTGAAAAAGTTTGGCAGGTAGTTTATTCATACATAATCTTGATCAGATACAACTTACGTGACCAATATTGTGAATGCTTATAATTGACAAAATAATGACAAAAATTAGAGATGATTTTGGATAAGCGATCCCGGCATTGATGTTTTTAGTGGTACAGGATAGTTACAGAGCTTTCATTTCATGCTTTTAATTTGACATAAGCATGTATTATCAATGTCTAATTAGCTTAATATTCACAACTAGAAAACATTTCAAACACAATGGTCCAGTTTTTGAGCAAGCGTTACAAAGAAAAGATGAAAAAAAGTACAAAAAGCGCATCATTTTGTGTGTCGACTTTTGCTGTCTTTTTCTCTTTATCTCAAATTAAATCCTCTGTCATTTTTTATTGTTACCGGTCATTGTAACGGTGTTATAAAGCCATAGAGAAGCAAAGAAAATGTAACCATAAAACAAGGACACACTCAAATGCCATAAACAATGGATCATTCCTTACCCGTTGGAAATGGATGGGAAACAGGAAGGGGGATTTAATTTTCCATCTGCTAGGAAATAAATCACTCTTTATCGTCCTATTGTGTACATGGTTTGATCATGTTGCGTAATCGTTTCACGCTGATTATGTAATAATAAGCGCTGCTAATTCTGACAGAAGTGCCTGACATGGTATATGGTATGAACTGAATGGTCAAGAAACCACTCACTCGTATGTGAAATGACAGATCACTAATAGAGAACATCGAAATGATCAGAAAATAAACGCTTTGCAGCATTTTGCAATTTCTCACAAAAACTTTTAATCTTGCGAAAGTGTCATCAATTGAAATTGAAACCACAACCTTACAAACTAAGGAAAAACAAGAACTATCTAGCAAGATCTTGTAAGAAGGCTCTTGTCTTGTGAGATGCATTGTTTGCTCTGATTGTATTTTTGAGAGTTTACACAAATCCCTAAAAAAATCCGTTATCAATTCACCGAAATGAAAAACTCGATATTTGAGCACAATATTTTAAGATAAGTTTAAGATATTTCAATAGTTGACAATGGTTGACGTCTCAACAAATAGACGTACCATAGAATTTTCAACAAACATGATTCATTGAGAATCTTAAAACACTAATTTTGTGCGTTCAAGTAATCAAAATGTAGCGAAACTTAATTCTATTATATATATATATATATATATATATATATATATATATATATATATATATATATATATATATATATATATATATATATATATATATATATATATATATATATATATATATATATATATGTGTGTTTCACCACATCTTTCCATGCTTCAGCGACCCGTGGATTTTGATGTGAATCTATCACTACCAAACATGAGATCAGTTTCCCCAAAATATTATTTTTTCTCTCTTGGCTAAAAGCGATTTCTGAGCGAAATTACGTTAACACTTGTTTCCTATTTCAAAGCAAGGGGAACAAAGCAGTATTACATTTTCTCATTACAGATGGGCTAGCAATAAGATTTCTAAGTTTTGATGCGTCTGCCATTTTAGGCGCTGTTCCAATGCGTCGTTCCAATGAGTTTTTATTCTTCATATCTCACAAATTTTTGACAAAAGTTGTCTTGTCATAATTAATCGATAAGGATTGCCTGTCTATAAGTTTTAAAAACAGCTTTTCAATTGCGTTATCTGATATGTGTTAAAGAAATTTAGTCAACTCTTGCATAAAAAAATTACACGTAGTTCAAAAATCAAATACCAAATGGCAAAAGCTCCTCCTTGATTTTTTTTATCCGGAAAAAATTCTGTTGTACAGCAATTGGCATCGTGTCAGATGTAAAAAATAAGTTTGGAGTGTTTATTGTTTGAAGGCTAAAATAGATGTATAGGATACTGCACAGAAATTAATCGAAAAATTGTTGTTTAATTATTAACCGATTTCCGCAAATATAATTTTTAAGATCTTAAAATAGCCGTCCTACAGGTTGTCGCACTGGCACTGAGACCCAAAAATTTGAAAGATATTTGCAGGCTACAGGTATGGTTTTGCGTTGATTCTTTACAATTTGAAATCCTGTGTGTTGCAATATTATAAGTATTTTTCAAACTTAAAGCCAGTGCTGTTGATATTTTAAAAAAAATGTTTATGTGTTATTAAAAAGTTTGCAAGGATGTCCTACAGGCTACGTTATGAACAATTCGACATACTTATTGTGCAAAGGCAAATGTCTGATAATATCTTGCAAATTAAGAGTTCTTTGAACGTATTTACTATAAAATACAAATTCTGATCATTTTTAAGACCTTATTAGGAATGAGTACTATTTGGTAATTATCCAATAAAAAAATGAACACAAATATTTACAGGTCACACACAATAAAAACAACTAACCCTAAATTTTAACCAACAACGTGTCTGATTGTTTGGTGTGGTAGGAAGTTTTATAAGATTACGCAGGATGCAAATTTGCCAAAAATTTGGATGTAAATGTGCTTTTGCGCCGACAAAGCCTAAGTTTTCAAACAAACACTGCATTTCAAACTAAAATGTATTTTTTGAAACAAACAGTAGCAAGCATTCTTAGAATGCGGTAGTATGTGCTCTAGCAGTAAATGAAAAACATACTTTTATATTAAAAAAACTTTTAAAGAACAAAACGCAGTTAAAAATAAAAGCAATGGAAACTGTATTTATCATTAGTTTGCGCCGAAAATAAGATTTATTTATCGAACTGTAATAATCTTGTGCTCAAGCGCAAAAAGAACACAGTTTTCTTTGTCTTTGCATCATTTTTGACGATAAGAGAATATCATATTTAAATACAATCCAAATTACATGCCCACTTGTCTTGGTATAAGTTGCCTAAATGCAGACAATAGGCTTTTTTCACTATTTATGCATAAGTTTGCTTTGTCCTCAGATTTTCCAGGTCCCAAAGCAATCAAATAACCCGAGACAGGTGTCAAAGTTCAAAATTGAGTTTAACCCCTCCCCTCTCACAGAACACCAACAATATCAGGCATTCAGCATACTTCACATACACCCTACCCTTGTTACCCCCGCAACCCTGCCTCCCTGAACCCATCTTCATTTCCATCAAATGAGGGAAAAGATTGAATCAAAGATCGCAGATGCGCCGTGTCAAAATCAATAAACTACAAGAGCAGGGATTGAAAAATTGAATCAATTTTGAAGACAAAGGCAAGACAAAACTCAGTATGCGAACTGTAAGTAGTATCAATTTAGCCCAGATTTTTTTTCCACTTTCTTCACACTTGGGAATAAAATCAATGAACACATCTATCAATTTACCACTACCTCTCACTCCCGATTTCAGCCCCATTGGAGCAACATGCAACTATGGCCCCAACCAACCCCCCCACCCCGCCTCCCTCGCTCCATAGTTTTCTGGGGGGACTTAAGCTGAGCGCTGTCTTGTATCTAACACCTTTGCTTTGTATCAGACAAAATTCTCTTTTATCCGGGCTCTTACTGAGACATGATAATCTACAGGGTTAAAAAGCCCGCGCGCTCTCTTCATTTTTTTCCGGTTCACCGTTTTTCTGCTCCGATTTATCTGTTGAAGAACTTTATCTCGCATTCTTGTAAGGCGATAACAGCAACTTAGATGCTTGTACGGTAACGTTAAGGTTGTATCGTGCTCTAGAAAAAGAAAGAGAGCGAGTGAGAGAAATCGAAATGGTGTCCAAATTACCTTTGGGGCATTTTAGATCATCACACTTCTTAAGTCGAGCTTCTCAAGAAACAAAAACATGAAACAGCCATTTGCAATGATGGAAAAAGAACGTTGTTATACCCGTATTCATAAACAAGAACCAATAGTAATAGATTGGAAAAGTTTAGAGTTGACTACTAATTCTGACACATGAAATTAACTAAACCACCCTATTCAAGCTCTGACGATTATCTAGGTGTATTTGCAACCTTCTTGTAATTCAACGCCATCTTGTAAGA
>NC_134471.1:52693827-52861327 GCF_964194025.1 Convolutriloba macropyga | reverse complement strand
AACACGGAATACACCAAAAACATTGTAGCTGTTTTTTAGACCATGCAAAAGCATTCAAATTGAATTTCGCACAAAATCTTCCCTAAAAGAGTTTTTCAACTTATCTACGCCTGCAATTAATTTTTTACAATCTTTTCTTGAAGAACAATCACAGTGCGTTAAGTTAGGCCCAGAGATGTCTGAAAAAATTTTTGTAGTCATTGAATACCCCATGGCACAGTTTTAGGACCTTTGACTGAACAAGGAGGAGCTTCTTGTCAAGCTACGCCAAGCTTTTCGTAAGCAAAATTTTCATTAAATTGTTCTCTCTCAACCTTCTAACAAAAAATCCCGATCTCAGTTAGGGATTACTATTGTTAGTTATCATATGGTCACATACCATCTACACACATGATGCCTTTGCGACCTTGGCATGAACAACCATATGGGTCTTGTTGACAGAGATACATCATAGCACAGGACACCTCCCCACTCGTCTGGAATAGACACCTGGCTTCACACGTCTGGCCGAACCAGGTCGCCTTACACGCTGAAAAACATCTCAATGTTGTTAGAAGCACTACTTGCACGCTGTGTATTATACTACTATTTTTTCAAGCTTTATGTGAATTGTTATCAGAAACTAGATCTGCTCTGTTTCCACTCCCTCCCACAGTTGAATGGGCATATAAATTTTGGTTTCAGGACAATTTACCCAATTCCATTTTACCCAATGCCATTTTACCCAATGCCATTATACCCAATGCCATTTTACCCAACCTGCCGGGTCCAACACCAAATTGATCTGTAACCAGAACACTCAAAATTTTGTGTGACCCTGGGGCCCAGACTTTGTCCAGGCCGTTATGCAGACTTTCATTCTTTGGAGTGGAGATCAATACCCTGTACTTTAGTTCGCAACCCCCTCACCCCCCCCCCCCCCCCCGCATTCGATAACGGTCTGATCGATGATAGTTATGGTCTGGGACCTAAATCGGCATTCTGGATCTATATCATCTAATGAGCATCAGACCAGCTCTGATGTCATAAGTTTCTCTTAGACTTACAGCTCTGGCAGTTGGGACCCTTAAATCCAGGTGCACATACACACTGTCCAGAATTCTCATCACAAACACCCCCATTGTAGCAAACTGGACATCCAAATGAACAGTCGTCACCCCAGAAGCCTTGATGGCACCCTGCAACAAAAAAAATATAATTAAAGAAAACAAGAGAACTGGGTTGAATGAGTACTATAATCTGCCGCACATACAGTTATCAAACTGTATGATTGTTATCAAACATCCACTTAAGGTTGTCAAGATTCCATAAAATCATATATGACAGCAGATAGACCTAAAAAATATTTGACACAAATTTGCAAAGTTTTTATTAAAACATTTCCACGTTTCGAGCCAAGACAGTGAAAAGCTATTGATGCTACCAATTATGTGGGCATGCTGAAGCAAATTGGTAATAGCTGCAAAGTCTTTTTATGGACCCCAAGTTATTCAGCTTTTGTGAACCCAAAGTTATTCTTCTTCTGATCCGAGGTTTTTGTTTCAGTGGTTAGTAAAATATCGACAAAAACCGGTTTTGTGTACCAAAATTTAACAATGAAGGTATGCATTTTACAAGAAGGTCAAGGGTATTTTCGAACAGCTGCAAATCATATTAAAAATGCTTTTAACATTAAATTTCAGTACTATTTTACCATAGAAATAAGTAAATAGAAGGTCTTGGTACTGTAGGGCGGTGACGAAGCAAAAAACATTCCATTGTTCTCAAGTTTCTATACAATTTTGATAAAAGCGCGCGTTCATTGTTGCGAAAACTATTTTTGATTAAAATCGCGCATGATTGATTAGACTCCAGATTTTGATGGCGATAATTTTTTCACGCTTGCGGTACAACTTTTTAAGTTTGTTCACCGATCAATAATTCAACTTCTTCAGCAGATGTTTGCCAAAAATTGGGAAAGAATGACGGAAAATACGGGGGGAAATTTTACTTTATTTTGAAAAAAGAAAGACAGCGCTTTCCTTACGCATCCTTTTAAGAATGGATGCGCGCATATATTATTTTTTATAAGCAAGTGTATGCTTACAAATACAATATTAATCAGTTTATACAGAAGGATAGCTTATTGATTAAAAGGAACGCAGGTTTCTCTCTCGTAGAAATTGGCAATTTAGAAAGATAACCTGCTGGTATACGGCATCAATAAATCTGTCTTTTGAGAGAAAATGTTTGCTTGTTTGTTTCATCAATTTTTGTTTGTCTTTCCCCAATCAAATGTTCAATGCTTGGCACCAGATACGAAAATGTCAACAGGAATAAACGACCGCATCGAAATTAAACAAACCACGTCTCATCTCCCTACGTATGGAAGATTGTTTAGGTTCTTAGTTTACCTCATTATTATTGTTATTCGGTAAAAAAATTACATCAAAAAACTTTTAACAAAGGCGAGGGCCAGACAATATGTCTCACATTGAAATTGGGGAGCGAAGGCTACGATAAATGGGATAACATAGCAATGTCAACCTATAGTACCTGAAAAAATATGGAATCTTTGGGCCATTTTGAAGTATTTTACATTATTGTTCCGACACACTATAGCGGAGGGAGGAACTATATACTCAAATGGGTTTTTTTTGTTCAGTCAATTTTGGCCGATCGATATAATCATCGTAGATAGTTGTGAGTGGTATTACAAAGCCCGTCCAGCGTAGAATACTGAATTGAAAAGATTTTTTTGACTTCATCGTTTTATAGGTAGATATAGAGTCTTAAAATTTTGTGAATAGTAGACGATATTTCGTTGTTTTTATTCACGTTTGCCGTATTTTTGACAAAACGGTCGTCAATTTTGCTAAAATATGTATAATTTGTTAATGGCAGTGTTATTGATTTTGTCCTTAATAGTAAAGGGGGTTGCCGAATCGTTCGATTTGAGTTTTTAAAACTTCTAAAAATTGTGCTAACTAAACTTTTCAAAACTCTGACGTTTTTCGTCAAAAACAGGACTAAATATGCTTCTTTAGACCACTTTCTTTAAGTTTGCTGGAAGTTGACACCTTAAAACTGCAGTCATATTCTTCGTAAGCTCAAAAAAAGAGCCAGCCTGTACTCCTGCTGGCTTCAAGAGTCTTCTGGAATTATATATTTGCCAGTTTTATTGAACATTGGAACTCGATGGTTTTAAAAACTGTTCATTTTGATATCTTGAAAGTTTAAAAGTTGATCTTTTTCGATATCATTTGAATAAATGTGTGTTTTTTTAACTCAACCTCGCGCATAATCTCAGTAAAAGCAGGCGGACACTCATTTGGTTTGAATTATAGATTACGGTCTGTAACCGTTTTTATACTTAACTAGTCGTTGCTTGGCTTTGGTACTATGAGTTTTCAAAATTTTTTTGTTTTGAGCTTAATCGAATATTTTATAAGTTCATTTTGTTGACAAGTCCCACTAAAGGGGAACACAATTGGGAAAATGCACAGCGTCATGAAAAGCGTGATTGAAAATTTTAATTAGTCTTGTTGAATATTGGGCTGAGACACAGTTCTTTCGGGGCTGAGACATAGTTCTTTCGCAACAATTGGTGGATTTTTTTTTATTTTTACCAATTTTTGTCTTTGTTTTTGTTCTTGTACGATAAATAACTGAAAATGATAGGTTTCAATTGCTTCCTTAGGACGCATAACAACATATTTGAATATTTAAGTCAACAGCAAATTGTTTTAATGACCCTCAATTTAACTTTAATAAAACTTTTTCATTTGTCTCTTTTTGCTTTCATTTTTGTCTCCATGTAACTCAATCACAGCAATAAGAAATCTCAACCATTTCAAACATTATTTTTGCATTTGGTTATATGTTTTGACTGGTGGTTTCGACCACTTAGTGTCAAATTTTTTTGAGATTTCAATACTGTATAGTTTTTGGGTTTTTGTTTTCATTTCTACCTGGCCTTTTATAAGGAAGACCAGTTGATGTTCAGATGAAAAGCAAGTGATGATTTATAGCACTTGCTGATAACATCTTATAATCCTTGCGCTTAGACTCATTATTAACAAGCCCAATTGGCTTATTGAGGTGTAACAACTTAGTTGCCCCCTTTGTTGGAATCCAATATCTTTTATGATTATTGAAAATTTTTTATTTTTCCATCACATATTTGGATTTTTGAGCTCCGCCATTTTTTATACTATTTTGTTTATAATACGGCTGGTTTGCAGCTTAGTCTCTGTAAAGAGAGGTCACAAAACGTCTCCATTGATAATTTATTCTTTTTTGAGAATTTTTTCTTTTTCAATTGCAACAATAATGGTAGCTCCCTTTGGCTTTCCACTTTTACTCATTTGAACTTTTTTTTATGCTCTTAGTGACCTCACTGCCATTTTCGCGCAGTTTAATTGAACTTTTTAATTTTGCGGATAGTTGTCTTTTTTGTAGTCGTATGACGCACACTGGTTGAAGACAGGTCTCAATTGCTTCCAATAGAGATAAAAATAAACATTTTCTTCATTTCAGTTAAAATCTAACGATATTAATCAATTTGAATATAATTGTTTTCAAAAATATAAATGTTTTTATGCATTTTTCACCTACTTGCTCTTTTTCTGTGGACCTGTTACCCAGCTACATTGAGGAGAAAACCCATATCTTCTCTAATAAAGTATCGGTTAATTTGTTCTGTTTAGATTTTATCTGATGCGAAATTGGTTGTGATATGATTTTTTTAGTATAGACATCGAGTTTTGGTCATAATTAGTGTTTTTTATTTGATTTTTACTACCTTCTAGCGTGACCTTATTGTATTCCTTTAATGGTTTTTTGAACGATATGCATGTTCTTGAAAATTTTGTATCTCGTCGTCATTTGGTAGCCAATTAAGTCAAGAATGTGAATGAGCGGGCTCGAAACACCTTGTGCGTACCCACATTACCGAGCCTCCCTGTTTATTTATTAAAAATCGGACATAGGTCATGTTGAAACTTTGGATATGACATTTGGTGTTAACAAAAATATTGTTTTATCAAAATTATACCAACACTAGCTCTTTTAAAAATTCAATGTCATCGGTCAGTTTGGTTGACAGTCTAATAAACTATGTTTTTACCTTAATTTGTTATACCTAAACAGTCTTTTTTGTGAAATTTTTTGCAACGGGATTTAAAATTGACAACTAGAAAATATCAAGTGCTGTAAAATTATCTGAAAAAATTTTGTTGAGTCCAATATTGATCTTAACAGTACCCCATTAGCAGTGAAATTAAGACAGCGCGAGCTTTTTTTGAACGTAGAAGCTGACGTCGTCTTCATTTTATGAATAGACACAAATAATAATAATTCGAAATGCGCGCGATCTTATGAAAGAGCTCAATGAATCATGAAAACAAGAGATTCCATTTTGTTTCCATTTCAAACATTTAAAAGTCAATCGTTCATATCTGAACAGAACTTGATGGCCACAAAATTAGTTTGCTGCTTTATGCCTCATCAGTTGTCCCTTATCATTGCATCGGATGTTCATGTTGTATTATCTTACCAAATGCATGGAAACGGTTGTTATACTAAGATCTTACAATGCTAATGAGTATAGAGCAAGGATGCAAGAAAAGAGAGCTTTATCTTAGTTAGAGTTTGGAAAAGGAATGATACCCTGTACAATTCTCACAAACTCATACCAAACTCTTTTTCCTATCAGTTTGTGGTGTCATATTTAGTTCCAATAAATTTTTGAGAAATATATGCGTGTGACTAGATGATTCAAAGAGGAGGCTCAGTAATGTGAGTTCAATAATGTTCCGACCCGCTCAAACTCAACGATAATACCTGCTGTTAAGGAGACTAGGAGACAAAACAGACAATAAAAAACATTAAAAGCAACAGGCTTATTTACGAACAAAACTCAATGTTAATAATTTTTTTTAAACAAAAAGCTTAATAAAAAAGTCAAAACAGCATCAGATAAAACCTAAATCAAAAAAATTGGCACGTATTTCACCAGAAAAGATATAGGACCTGGTTTTATTGAAAAAAAAATAAAGTGTAGGCAAAAACAAAAAATGCGAATTTGAAAAATCCGTCTATACATTTTGAAAACAATTAATTTCAAAGACATGGAAACCAATATCTATCAACTGAAATCGTCGAATGAGCTCAATTTTACCTCCATGAGAAACCATTGAGACCATGGTTTTACAATAACAAAATTTAATACAAATACAAAATCAACCGTATAAAATCAACTAAAAGAGAAATAATTGATCAACTTGCTACTGCCTAATAGCCATGATTGAAAATTTCAAACATATTGGAAGAATTACGAAAAATGTAAACCAAAACAACAGAAAAAGAGCCTAGCGTTCACAAAAAAAATAAACCTCCCTAGTTCCGTGGAAAAAAAAAGAACTCAGTAAAATATTTGGATTATATATTTCACACTGGACAGGATTGATAATGATATCACTCATAATTTTGTACAAAAAATATATCGACCGACAAAAATTGACTGAAAAAAATCGGTTGAGCATATAGATTCTGTCCCTCTTTAGGGGGTCGGAACAATTATATTTCTTAAACAGAACGATATCTTGTCCCATATTCTTCACTTTTCATTTCCTTTCTTCTATTGAAAATAAAAAAAACATATAAGTCTTTTTCATGATCGGTTTTTTTAATTTGCTCAAAATTATGCATTTACATCTAAACTGCTTATATCTCATCGCCATACTTTTGTCTAAGTTTGTTGACATTGTTTGTGTTCAAATGGAACAAAGTGCATTTCAATCGTAAACAAAAATCTCTGATTTTGCGATATTCACAAATTTTTAAAGCTATAATCAACATCAAAATACCTGCTACTGATTTCTACTGGCCTACTTTTAAAAAAATGAGAAGAGAATTTTAAGAAATACAAAACTTAAAAAAGAAGCTGAGCATTTATTGTCCGAAGCTCAGGAACTGAAACAAGATGAAGATAACTTTTGATTTTTCTAGATAAAAATATCCTACTTCATTAAAGGTATAAATTTGGCTTTTTGTTTTTCTGTGAAAAGTTTTGTCAAAAATTGTTTCAAGCACGTAAACAATTAAAGAAATTGATTTTGCAACGCTGCTCGAACAGGTAAAATGCAACCTATCATCCGTTCGGTACGGCGCTAAATAAATTCTATAATTAAAAAAATTGTTATTATTGTAAACGTAAACGTACTGAAAACAATTTTTAATTTCTCATTTATTAGGACCATTCAGGTCATTTTACCCTTTCCGATATCAACTTACTTCTGACGATGATTCTGGTCATCCCAATTCTGCCAATGCTGCGATCTTTTTCGTCCTGGTAGAACTCATAAACACCAGCATCCTCTAAATTGGCACTGTGGATCGCAAGAAAACTGGATGACCAACCCTGTAAATCAAAGTGCTACCTAAGCTTTAAAATTGAATCATAATTTACGGTTTTTGAAAACTAATTGAACTTATTATTTTTCTCCAAAAGCTTTCTGGAAAAAACAAATGGCGGGTTTTCTCAGTGAGTAAAGTTCTTGATACCTCTAAACAAAGTTTCGCTTTCCGAAAGTCTCGGTTTCTAAACGTGAAAAAAATTTTCAATGTTTTATAATTTTTGATACGTTATTTCAATACTGACCATCATATCAAAAATGCTCAAAAATTTGTAATTCTTGGGGTTTATCTTCACAATCTAATAAAATTTAAATTCAAACGTTTTCAATTGATGTAAAATTGGTTTGATACGATCATAGTCATAAATGATAGTGAAAACGTTTTATGTAATCATCCGATAAAATCTCATTCGAAGATGTGATGCTTTTAATAGAACATCGAGACATCTGCAGCAAGACTCAAAGCCAGATCTTCAATTTTTTTTTCATTTTCGATTGATGACCAGATCTCGAATTGCTGACCGGATCTTCAAAAAATGTTGCAATTTTCATTGATGACAAGATCTGAAATTTAAAAGAAAAAAACATTGTTCTCTCTTACCTGCGACTGTTTTAAGTTATTTGGATAGGTTGTAAAGTGATGAAACATAATAAATAATCACCTTAATGATTTGACCATTTCTTCGCCATATGATTGGCATTTTAGGGTTGTAATTGTTGCCCTCAATAGGAGTCAAGTCTATTCTCACACTCTCGTCCAAATTTACAGTCTTACTCAGCCACATTGGTCTGAATGTACCTAAACAAATTGAATTAGCTTATTGACTTCCGATTAAAAAACACTAGCAGCAATTCTAAAACCGTCATTTTTTGTGATTCTGCAAGAGATAATTTTCAAATCGAAAAGAAAAGCAGCCTGGGGTAGAAAAGTATCCCGAAAAAAAAAACAACAACATTTACTTAACTTATGTACCACCATAGATAAATTTGCAAGCTTCGAACATCAAAATTTTATTGAAAACTACTCAAGCAGAAATCCAGCATTTAAAGTCATAAGCCGCACCATTGAGGAAATTTTATAAATTTTAAGCACAATTATTTTTTGGTACATTATATGGTGGGTCTTTTGAAACTTTTTTGTTCCAACCCCCAATGAAATGAGGGTCAGGAGCTTTATACCAGCCTTACATTTTTGTGAAGCATATTCTGGCCAGTCAATATCTTTTGTGCAGACATACCAAAGTGGTATAATTGAAACACTTTTGGTCAACTGAATCGATTTTTGAGGATAAATCTCCAAATTTCTTTTTCGAAGAAAAATTAAGGCTAAATTTTTCAATTTTTTTGCAATTTCTACGAATCTTTTCACGAACCGTAGGTTCAGATTATTATGAGTACTTTATATATATATATATATATATATATATATATATATATATATATAATATATATATATATATATATATATATATATATAAAGTGCTCATAATAATATGAACAAACGATTCCTGGGAAGATTCGTAGAAACTGCAAAAAAAATTGAGCCTTATTATATATACAATTTAAAGGTATGCATAAAAATTGATGTTATGATTATATCACTAATCAGAACAAAAAATATTCAATAAACTTTTTCTCAAATGTTTAAAGTACAAAAATACAAAAAAAATATTCAGTAAACTTTTTCTCAAATGTTTAAAGTACAAAAGTACAAAAAATTGCAGAGAAATCGATCTTTTTTATTCCAAAAATTTTAACATACAATCGAAGAATTTGTTACACTGAAATTGTACATTGTTTTGCAATCATTTACCGTTATTGACTTGCGCTTACGATCAATTTTCATAAAATAGCTCCGGTGCTAACATTAACGATTAAAATACTTTTTCTACTGTAAATATTATTATATCGAAAATAGTTTCTAGAATATTGACGTCTAAGAACTGGTGCAGAAATTAATTTTAAAATTGCTTGATAAACCACTGTAGTCATTGAGAATATTTGACTAAATTAGTTTCCATTAAATTTGAGTCTTTCTTTTTGTCTTCATTTATCTGTCTCATTTATTCTCAATCAATTAACTGTTCCTAAAAGTTGCCCCGGAAACAACTAAACAGAGCTTTTATTGGCTTTCTTAAAAATCTTATGGTTCTCTGTTGTTTTGTAAGAGGTGTGTGAACTTCCTCGGCGTACTCAATCACTTCCTCGGCGTGCTCAATCACTGACGAAATTTTTCTTTTTGGCAATTATAATCTCAAATATTTCAACAAAAGAGAATCCAATTTATTTTCGAGTAATTCTGGACTTATTTTTATCAAACACAGAAAAACCAACAAGAGCCACTAACCAAGGCGTTACACTATTCGATCATGGGTTTTCGAGCACAAACCAAATTCAAGAGGGTCAGATTTTTCTCCATCAGTTGAAATGGATCACTGGATTGTTTAGTACACTAACAATTTTTTTGTTGAAGCTAAAAATAGGATGCAAAATTTATCAATAGAAACAAAAGAAAGTTCGACGCAAACAAACTTAGTCTTGATCTTTTAAATCAGAACTGGAGTAACTAATATCAAGAAGATGAAAATAGCATGTACAATGTTTTCATAAACGTTTTCAGTACTACACGCACCACCTAAAAAAGTTTCCAATCAGAAAAAAACTGAATAAACTTTGCTAAAAAGAGATAGAGGAAGAAACCAAAGCGCATACAGTTTCAAATATCAGAGAAATTTAGTTATTATGCGTTTGAAAACAGCCCAAAACGAGTTTTACCAACAACTTTTCAATGAATTACCAGCAAGTAAAGACCAATGGAGTTTCATCAAGGATTAATTGGCAATGAAAGGGAGTGTCTCGTTATAGACAAACTAGTCGACAGTGAAAAAGAAGTAGAAAATGAACTTGATATTGAAAATCGTCTCAATAGAAATTTTCATAAAATGGGCTTGTACACAGGACAAAATGTGAGAGCTCCAAATTTTTCTCGCATAGAAGTTATGGAAAAGTTTTGCTTCAGAACAGTCACACTAAAGGAACTCTATGATGCCATAGATTCAGTTGACAACAATAAGTCTCCGGATCCAGGCATTTTCAATGCTTGGGTAATCAAGGCAGCAAAGTTGGCAATCGGAACCCATTTGCAGTTTGTAACACATGCATTAGTCAAAATATTTTCCAAAAAAACTTGAAATTTGCTTCCATTAGTCCGGTCTACAAAAAAAGAGGATGTAAATTTTTGTGAGAACTATAGGCTTATCTCAATGCCTCCAATGGTTGGAAAACTTTCTGAGCGTATACTTCTCAATCCTGTTAACGAAATTATACAAAAAGAAAAAAACTTTGAACGGTCCACAGTTTGGGTTTCAAAAACATAAGTCTTCTATAGATGCTGTTTTACACTTGATCGAAGCATTACAAGAAAACTATGATAAGTTAAGCGTTTCAGTTGCTGTTTTTATTGATCTAGCTAAAGCATTCAATTTATAATAGTCTTTCTCAAAAAACAAGCGGTTTTCAGAAAGTGCAGTTGATTTATTTGCTGCAATTCTTAAAAACAGACAGCAGTGTGTTAAGATAAAGGATATTTACTCAGAATGGTTGGAAACAAGTCATCGTGTTCCACAGGGAACGGTTTTAGGACCACTCGCTTTTCTTCTCTACGTTAATGGTATGCGAGAAGAAGTACAAGGGAAATTCGACATAGTTCAATTTGCTGATGACACAAGTCTCCATTTTAGTAGAAGCAATGTCGCAGAACTGGAAAGATCGGTTTCTGAATTACTGGAAAAAACAGATAATTATCTAAAACAAAACAAATTAACCAAGGACACCGGTAAAACTGAACTTCTTTGCGTCTCGAAATAAAATGAAACTTTTGATTCAGTAGTTTTTCGGGGACAACAAATTAAGCCACAAAGTCACTGCAGATACTTGTGTATAATAATTGATTCTAAATTAAACTTTCATGTACAACTCAACAAAGTCCTATCAAATATTGCCACAGCGATTAGATCCATATACCTCATATGTTATCAGTTACCTCTGAAATCACGATTGATGATACTCAAATCCCTAGTCCTTTCTCATTTAACTTACAGTGCTGTAAGTTTTCAGAACTTGAATTTCTCGGCAATGCAGTGATTTAATCGACAAATCAATTCGGGAATTAAAGTTTGCCATATGAGAAAAAAATTCGACAGATCTAGAGATCTCTTAGTAAAAGCCAACCTTTTGTCTGCTGATTTATAACAAACCAGATGAGTGTTTTAAAACTTAGGAATGATAATTCATTACTGAGATATGACGGCACCAGATTTTTTAAAGTGGTAATGTGTTAGTAAGAAAAAACAACAGAACCGAACAGCTAATTCTCCTAAGGTCGAGCAGTCGATCATTACAAAACAGAAGCATCCAAAAAAGGAATAAATTTCCGCGTGAAGTCCGCATTACCATATCAAACTCACCGTTTAAACAAGTTAAAGCAGCATCTGCTCCAACAATTCAAATTTATACCGCTGTAAAGGAACGTTGGTGGCTTCAAAAGTTATTTTTACCTTTAAAAAACGGAACGACTAAATTTGATTTTCAACTTTGAACTAATTTTGTATATAACATTTCCAACTTGTAATATTTAACCCCTGGGTTATATTTTCAATTTAAATGTGAAAAAAAACATGTTTTCGATGCCTTTCAGTTTTCATAACAGGGCAACTTTGCAGTGCTGCTTTAGGATCCCCAATCTGGAACAAGTTGTCTTGCAGATTCTTAGTCAGCTGAGCTGCCTGGGAGCTTTTATCTTCTTTGTCTTTATTTTTTATCACTCCTGAGTTTTTAATTAGGTGGGTCTGAAGAAGACGTTGGTCACACAAACAAATTGGATATTGTTTCACTTTGTCTTTTTGTTGCCATTTTGAAGATAATAATTTTTCTTTTTGCCAGTTTTTTTTAGTGGCATGGGAATGTATTACTGACTAGCTCTTAGCAGTACAAAAGTGGTTAAAAAGTTTGGAGAAAACCAGTACCTTTTAAACATTTTTTTAGTGCTTATTTTTCAGTTTTTAAGCGAATTCGTAATCATCAACGGTTTCAACTAATCTGTAAACTATTTGTTGTGATGCCCTTTAAATATTCGTTCTTTGGATTTTAGCAGGATGAATAAACTTTGATCATTCAAGTGTCAGATAATTAAAACAAAAAAGCAGTGACTTTTTGTTCGCAATTGGTGAACTCATAAGAATACAAAAACCAAAATGAATTATCCTCCCAAAGTTTTACTGAGAAAACTCCAAAAATTTAAAGCAATTATAATTGAAACTTGTGTTTTCTCTCGTGTCATAATATGCCATGTGATTGATCACTCTTTTGCAAACAACTAGGATAACAGCTAGCATCTACAAATTTTCAAGTTTGACATGTTAACCCTAAAACAATCTTACAAATCTGTGTTTTTACTATGATCATACTCTGATAATGTCAGTTTTTACAATGAACCTTTGGTTTTAATGCCTCAGTTCTGATTTAGCGAATTATTTTTGAAAAGTAGTGAATCAGCACGGATATACTATGAAACTTGGGTTCGGGTAGAGACAAGCCTGTAATTTTCATGTTTTTCTTCGTCTTTTATTCAGCCATTTTCTATCAGTTGCCGCTATGATGAACACCCGAATGATTTAATTAAAATTCACTGGTTATGTGGCAATGAAAAATTTAACTCGTTTTTTGGGCCACTTCGTCGATGTTCAACATGGCAACGTTCGACAGAAATTGCAAAGAAGTAATGCATTCTGTTTTTTCCCCAAATTGGCAGCATTCATTTTTTTTGTAATTATAGGTATAGCGCCATATTCAGGCTACTTCTAAATTCTCATGGTAAAAACTTAAAGTCTAAAGTGAAATCAAATTTTGTCGACCAATGTTGACAAAACGATTTATTTGCAATTTTTACCATGGAAGTGGGAAAAAACAATTGTATCGTCTAAATGATAACTAGAAAACTTCTCTGCATTATTTCTTAGCTCGCTTTTCTCACAAAAACTATTTGAGTGCACATTAGCAAACCACTAGCAAGTTTAAAAATAAAATGTATGGTTATTTATAAACTTGAAGGTCAAATTCTCATGCATGGGTCTATTTTGGGACCTTTTACTGAACTGTTTTCGTGACTTATATCAATATCTTGTCAACAAAATCTGCTAGCTCTGTCTGCAACACTGTTAATTAACTTTGTATGAACGGATCATAGGGGGATAAAAGGCAGCGGAAATTTAAAGTTATGCTTCGAAATGCTTTGGTGGGTCTGAACAGCGAAAGAATTTTGAAACACAATGTCAAGAATCCTACTTTTTGTTATGTTTCATGTTTCAGTCTCATTAATTGGATTTCGAGGTAATATTTTTGAAAATTATATAAATTTAAGATATATTTCGAAATTAGCGACTGTATGAGAACTTCTACATTAAATCATTAGAACTTCAAAATATTGCTTGTCTCTGTTTTGCTACATATGTCAAATTATAATTTGAACACTTTTTACCATAAGTTAAAGGTTACAAACAGAAATACAATTTTCCCAAAAAAGAGGCAAGTGTTTTGACAAAAGAACAGCTATGTTGGTTAATTTTGAAATTTTAATCCATTAACGAGTATTTCTCAAGTTATTCTTCATTTATAAAATTTCCCAAGTAACTTCATGTTTTTCCTTATTTTCTTAAGGAAAAATATCCCCTCCCCCTTTCCCATGTTGACGTAATCGACCCTCACCTCCGGCCTTATAATTAAAAGTCACAACCCGCATCCAGCTATTTTATAGTTATGAATCATAACTAAAAGAATGAAAATATGTGTCAGTTATTTCTATGTTACATGTCAATCACCAGAAGTGACTTTTGTTTAGCCGATCTTCTTTCTCCACTTTGGCTAGCTGTGGTTAGATAGATAGTAACCGTTTGCTCTTTTTTAAGTCTCTATCTCTCAACAGAACATCACCTAAAGTGGTCCTACGAGGACGCACTACTTAGACTAATGTTCCATTCGGCAGAAATGATCACAAAAATACGCGGCAAAATTGTTATGCAATTGCTTCGATGAACTTTGTTCACAATATGTAATACTTATAAAGATTTTAAAATTTGTTTCTCGTCAGGAATTAGTGTTACTCGAAAACAAAAATGGTATAGCATTATAATAATGCAATTCAGGTCATTTCGTTTATTCTTTAATTAAAAAAGTAGGAAAATGAACAAGCTACAATTTTTTCAAATGTTTTGTTGGATGAAATCTTTTTAAACGCTGTACGGCCAGAACAAGATTTCAGACACGGAATCAACAGCAGAAATCAACAGCTGGGCGAAAAATAAATATGTCTACACAAAAATTGTTTCGGCTAATTGGACTGTTAACTGAGTATTTGTATTGGGAATTTAATTCTGTCATTTTTCCACTTTGAATACGCGTGAGATGTCAACACGGGACATTCCATAATGCCAATTAGCCAAAAACAACTTACACGCATACACTGTTGAGAATACAAAGCAGAATAGTTGATCCTAAAATTATGGGGGGAAGAGGGGAGGGGGATGGGGGCTGATAGGAAATAACAAAATCAGCCCAAGGATAAGTTATCACAAGTGGTGCGTGGAAGGTTGCAAAAGGGCAACGAACTAGTTAGTGAAAAATAGTTATTAAAGATTGACTGTTTAACTAGTTCTACCTTTGCCTGCAAAATTGAAAGGTAATTTTAAACTTCTTAAGAAATGCGTTTGAAATTGTAAAACCATTTAAAGTGAATCACTTGAAAATCTCAGCGAATGCTGAGAATCCGATCAGTTCTATGTTGCTCATCGAGAAAATCCTGCCAAACATAAAACAGTTGTTTATGTTAATCAGATGAAGTCATCCTGGATTTAAAAAACTTGATTTGCATAGTCTGCCAGTAAATGTTTTAAGAACACGTACAACGAGTACCTTGCAAAAATGTGGCATAAATAACAAATCTTTTTACTTCTAAGTTTTTTTGGTGTTCCGGGCTGAAAAAAGCATATTTTGCAAGCTCTTGTAAAGAAAGCAAAAAAGAAAACATAAAGGAAACTTAACTAACGGACAACCCAAAAATTTCATACTTTTCACAAAAAAACTTTGAGAATTTAATCATTACTTATTCGTAGGAATGATGTTGACTCTCATAATTGAAATTAAACAACTGATTGCAAGACAACTGATTGTAAGAATTATTTGTACGAAAACCGCAGTGTAGCAAAAATAATTTCAAAAATTGAGTATAGCAAAAACAAAGTTCAAGGAAATGACTTTGGTAAAAAAAAACACAATACTAATGCTGGAAACCTATTATTGACATTATTATAACATATGAAAAAAAGTGAACAACCAATATACTTAATATGAAATTTAGAGGCAACATTTGCAGACATATTACACGTGTTATTTTGCATATCTGAGCAAAAAATTGAATAATAAGCATTTTGGCCATCGAATGTTTTTCAAAAATGACCAAGCTGTGGTTCGTTGCTATAATTCAATTTAAGTTTCAAAGTTTATTTACAAACGCAGAAGCAAAAAGAAACAACAAAGAGATTTGGTACAAAAAAATTTGAAGATCTCAAACGCAAATCAGCTAACCAATTTATCAAAACGTGAAAAGTAAATCTCATATGACCAAGTGTTCCAATGGCAATGAAAAAAAAATCAGCTACTACGAAATTTAGTCGCCAACTAAAAGTTCTAATTAAGGTTTGCTAATCTTAGTTGGGTTTAAAAAAAGAACAAATTTGTCAGTCTGGTTGAGCTATTTTGATCAAATGTCATTGTTTATTTTAGTATTTTAAACTTTATTTGTCTTTCAAATTCTGAATTTCAGTGTTTATGAAGAAATTTGGAAATTTGATAGAAAATATATTACAAGCAGTTTGGATCTTTTCCGTTTGTGCCCCCCTCCCCCAGCATAGGGGGTGCATATTATTTGCAACACCCAGGAGCGCGTGCCTTATTTTTACAATGATTTACTATGTAATGGCGTGCTCTGTAACTGGGACGCATAACGTCCGGGGGGTGCACAAACGGAAAAGATCCAACAATTCTTAGATAGAAGAAAGAAATAAAACTTTTCTTATAGCTGATATGGTCTGTAATTTTTTCAAGGCCAATTTCTAGACTAAAAATTTCTAGATGGATAGATAGGATAGGCAATAAAAAATTTGTTGAAATAAAATTTTGCGGTAGTTCGAGAGATTCTTCCTGAGGCTACATCACAAACAGTTTTCTGTTATCAGCATATCAAAGGGTGTTTTCTTTTCGGTCGGTTAATATGTGTTTGAATCCAGGTAGTGGGATGATTCTCATTTTAACTTGAATTCTAAGCTATGATTTATTAATTTCATTTAAAATAAGTTGGGAATCAATCAATTTTTTGGATCAATCAAAAAACAATTTCTGAATAATTGTTTTCGTTTGAAGGATCAAATTTTATCAATGAAACATTAACATCTATAGCACAATGTTTAATTAAATTTACTCAACAATGTAAAAAATATTTGAAATCAAAAAGAAACAAAAAAGTGCCGGCAAAATGTTTTATTTAGAATGAACTATTTTACTGCTTCGCAGTCAGAAAAAAAGACGAACTCTCTGACAACGTTTACATTTGATGAGATTGAGAATAAAAAACACATACCCTAAATAGCCCATCCTATAACCTTCAACCATAAAAAGTCAAACATGGCTTGTGATTTCCCTGTAATCATGAAATGATCATGCAAAATTTTCCAGCAAAGATGGTTTAATAAAAAGATGGTTTAAAACATCGGAGGTTTGGATTTTTTCCAAAATTTTTCCTCAGCTTAGGTACTTTGTATTCACGTTGGCTCAGCAAAAAGTGTTCTCCTATTGATATAATTAATTCTAATTTTATTAAAGGTTTTCCCTTATTTTACATGTTTCAGCTGTGATTGCCATGTTCTAAACTGGAGTTCTAAAATCTTTTGTGAACTTGACCTTGTGTTTGCTCATAAACAATACTTGACGGCTAAATATCAAATCAATTACACCCAGACCTTTTTATGTCGCAAATCTTCAAAACGCCGTACTCTATAGATAGTTTATGATCTTCAGAAAAATATCTGATCTTTTTGAGTTAAAACTTGTGTTTTTCAGGAAACATTCAAACATTATAATTCTCAAGTTAAGTCCGTCCAGATGAAATAAATTTTTGGGGAAAATGTGCAAAATATCGATTGAAATTGTTTAAAATAGAGAAGAGACAACTTCAAAAACGAGAGATATTGATTAAATATGCTTTGAAAGTAATCCTTAGAGCTTAAGACATAGCCGGCAAAACACTTCTTTCAAATCCATTCAATTTATTTATAAAGTGTATTATTCTCATAAATAAAGAGTTATTCAATAGTTGGTATTTTGTCTCTCTGTCTTCAAAGAATGTTGTTTGTTCATTTTGTGGGATTATATGAAAATGCGGATTGTATCTACAGAGAAGGCGTTTAATGAATACAAGGTGAATTGATCTTTTAGTTTAAGTTTAAGAAATTTATTTGGTTATTTAAGCTGGTCAAATTGATCGTAAAGTGAAGGACATTTTCCTGTTTGAAAACATAAATGGCTAAACAAATTGTTTGTCTGGACAAAAATTAAGGTAATATTAAGTTCTTGAGATCGAAGTTTTTACTGACTTTTATTGCTCTCACAGAAATCTTATATTGGAAAATTTTGAGATTTTTGTATCTAGCGTGAATCTCGCTAAAAAGACTAGATTTTTCAGGAAAGACTATTTATCTTTGGGAAAGGCAATGTAAAAGTTATGGCAACAGTAAAGGTAACTTGAAAACATTCTGTTATAAGACTCAAGCAAATCCGATGCATTTATGTTTGGAGTTAAACTAAAGCTGTAAATTTAAAAAAATCTTGGTTGAAGATTTCAGCACTTTGAAAGACCATGAATTATGCGCCATTACAAGTTTTTTCCCTGCCGAACTTCAAGAACCAAACAAAGACAATTTTTCCTCGTTTTGGAAAAAAAAGACGAAAACGGCAAGAATGACTAACTTTTGGATGGCATTTTGAGCATGTGAATACTCAGCAACCCTCTTCTTCCATTGGATGCTATAATACCAGATCCAGATCCGAACCCACCCTGCATAGTCATCCCCCTGCCTCTGGTCGAATCCAGTGCCCTCTGGTCCATAGAGCGAGTGTCCATGGGCACTGTGAGCTTGTATGCTCCACTGATCTCGAATGTGTTCATGGGTAAACTGAATGCCACTCTTCTGTAGTTGGAAGATGAGATTGGTTCCAGAATTTTGCCGACCGTGTTCGCCGGTTTAAAGTAACCTAAAACAAAACAGACAATTTAATATGTTAATGCTTGTCTTGTACTCATAATAGCCTAATAGGAAGAGGGACTAACAACTAAAAATTATAATGATAAATTGAGAAAAATATGAATTATGAACGCTCGCAATCTCCAAATATTTTCCTTTTTTTTCATGAAAGATAAACAGAACTTCCACAAGTTTTTAAAATGGCTTTTTCACAACTTAAAATTAAGAATTAACATAAAAATACATTGAAAAGTACCAGAGCAAGTTAGTAAGCTTTCGTTTCTTTCTGTGGATAATTGTTTGAAAAGTACGGCTACAGTATCAAATAAATTTATAAGGTACACTTCAAATCCTGTGGGTTGAAAACAGAAAGAACAGAAAGATAAATTGGAAGAAACTCTGAATCCAAATAAGGACACTACGCTGTAGTCAACATTAATAACTAGTTCAATCAAACGCAGGACTGTCACGTTTAAACTACAGTTTAAATGACAGTTACGCACTTTTATGTTTGTAAATTATTTTCAGCGCAAGAAAACAACTGCCTTATTTTATAACTCAAAACGAAAAACTGAGCCTCATCCAGTTAAATTTTAGCATCATATGTTTTTCCTAATATTGACCAAAATCAATCTCAGAACGGAACGTCACGGTTAAACGTTTTCCAAACAATTGTAAAAAAGAAACGCTCACGCAAAACAACCTTACAGTGGTCTTCTAAATCAAAAGTAGCAACCCAAGTAATAACAAATGAAAACAACCGCTGAGCAGAAAAATCTTTCAAGAATTTTGGATGATACATTTGCCAGACAAATATTAAGTCATTCGAAACTAAGAAAGAATCTCCATAAAACTTTTTGAAACTAATTTCTGCTAACGACGAAAAAACAGCAATTTGATCATATAGACATTTACAGACGAGCAGTTTTGCTCTAAAAATTAAATAAATTGTGAATTTAGACTAGGTTACAGATTTTCAAGTTATTCTAAACTTTTTTGCATCAAAAACTGCATTAATTAGAAGCTACTGGCACAAAATGCTGTGTATATATGATTTTTTTTATTTTGAAAAATACGAAACAACGATGTTGAAAACTTGTTTTTAAAAGTATAGTAATTAGAACTAATTTTGGTATCTAATAAACAGAAACAATTGAATTGCAAAAATTTAAATCTGGAATTTCGTCGTTCTGAAAACAATTACTGTTATAATGGCAACCGAATTAAAAAGACTTTGATCTAATATTTTATGGTAATAAAGGACTGCTTGTCTTTGTTTGAAGAGTACGTAAACAAGCGTTTATATGTACGTCTGTTTGCGTTCTAATAACAATTTTCAGAAACAAACCAACCAGCGCGGGACTAATTGCTCTCAAACAGTAAATTGTGCATTTGAATGCAGAGGGCGGAAAAAAGCGTAGATTACTTTTTTGGGTGCAAAAAACTCTTTTTTGGGTGCAAAAAACTCCGACACTGGAGGGTTTCGAACTTGCGGCCTCACTGAGGGCATTATATAAACTTACCCGCAAAACTCGTCCATTTTTACTGTTAACTCGCTTAGATTCGCTTCTATTTTAGTATCAGAATAGATTATGCAATGAAATCAAGTCAAATCGCGCTAAAACCAGCAAGTCAATATCAAAAACTGCCCGTATCTACCACAAAGTGTAAATCAGCTCTGAATCAGCAGCAAAATCATTATGTTTTTTTCGTTCACCTCTAATTCTCCCTCTAAAGTAGACAACAACTATGAGGCTATTTAATCTCCTGATAAGGTAACTTTGAAGTCCAATATGTGAACCAGTAAACAAAAAAGTAAAAACAAATTATCATTCACTATAATCAATGAAAGAATTAGTTTAAAGGAACAACAGACGACTCCGACGGCAACTCAGACATAGTCTCCAACTTCGACTCCGTCTCCGATCTTGACTTGATGTTGATGTTATGCATACGTTCATGATGTCCTTTTAGATTTGATTGATAAATGGTCTTAAATTCGCACAGGTGACACTTCACGGGTTCAATGCTATGTTGGTGGATTCTCGCTACATGTCTGGCAGTTATATAATGCGCACGTGACTCGTAGTCACAGTGCGCGCACTCGTACTGTTTATCTTTTCTTTCACTGACAACAACATTCTCACTTCTCGGCGCAGGTCTTTTACGATATTTCTGTATAAGCGCGCTCCTTTCATTATCGATGCCTATCTTCTTCAATGTTAAAATTCCGTGGCACGTTTTAGACTGCACATCAGCAATTATGAACATCAGTTCCTTCTCTTCGGACTCAATCACTGACCTATCTACTTCAAAGATTACCTCCATTATTCCAATAAACAAAATTCAATCAAGAGTTAACAGTGGAAAACAAGTTTCAATCAGATCTGAAATGCACAACATAGTAAGACCATTGAGTCTACAATTCAAAAACTGGAAAAAGAAACCTAAATAGACTGATTAACACTGGGATTGACACCCCACGGGCGAAAGCCCGAAGCTTGTGCTACTTATATATACATTGGTGCATTCAGGTGGAAACGGTGGAGGTCGGCAGAGGTGGTTGGCGATCGGTGGCGGAGGTCGGTAGCTGATGTCGTCGGAGGTGGGTGGCGGTCGGTAGCGGAATAGGTCGGTGGCTGAGGTCTGTGGAGGGGGGATGGGGGTCGGTGGATGACGATGTGCGAGTTAGTTGTGGTGTAATTAGAAGAAGTAGCTAGAAGCTAATGAGGGTCGCCATTTTAAAATACTCATGCATGAGATCGAGCAATTCGAAATTTTCAAAAACTGCTATGTACATTCTGTCAGTTCTTTGTATGTACAGTCTGATGTGAAACATTCTGTGCAGCGTTGACCTATACTGTAAATGAGGCTGCGAAGAATAAGGACAGACTGGGACCTTTCCTAATCGACTCTGGGCAGACTGGCAAAAGTATTTCTACTGCTATTTGTCTGGTACAGTAATGGTTACAATTGATTGTCAATGGTACAGCGCTGAAACCCACTGCGACTAAGGTACGGGTGACTGGCGAGCTCCAATGTTTTAGAACAAAAACTCAAAGCCAGTCAAGCGTAACTTTTGCATAGAAAAGAAATTTTTGTTTACAATAATTGCCCCTAACATCGTTCGAGAGCATAAATTGAAAAATTCCAGGGACAAAGGAAACTTCAAAGTTTATAAGCAACCTAATTGGAGAAAATAGATAAAAGGCGACACATTTTGCTATTCAATTGACAGTAAACTGAAATTTGGCTATTTAATGTTTACAAAGAATTGTGCTTAATTCCTGAGAGAATACGTTTCACCATTATTTGTACTGATAACAAAATTCATTCTAAATATTAACTTCTACAGTGAGATAAGTGTATGGGGTGAACCAAATTGTGCTACGCATTAAATTTTATCCACAGTGCTAGGACTTGCAGGAATCTGTAAAATCTTGGTCTAGAACTGGTTATTCAAAAATAACACACAAAAAATTAAAGACAGATATGTTTTGAGAAAATTTTGTGTATAGGTGACACAAACTAAAATTGGTCATTAATTGTTAGGAAAAAGGTTGGATCAGCCGACATGACTGGGATTGCTCTCGAATGATTGCTCAAAAACTTAATAGGTTACAATTTACCCCATTGAAGAACCTTTAATTAAATCAACTTTAAGTATGGTTCTCAATGGTACTACAGCTTAGTCTCTGGTTTCTTCTGCATTCTGTGAACTAGCGGAAGTGGTAGCGTTCACTTGCATTTTTGAGCATGACCGATATATATCTAAAAGAAGACTTCTTGCGGCTTTTAAACAGGAGTGAAAGCTATGCTCAAGATGTTATTGTTTATGACACCTGACACAGCGTCATTTCTTGGCAAATAATTTGTTCAAAACATGCCAATATCTTATATGTCGCTCATCTACAGCGTTCACTTTCTATTGAAGACATTGTTTTTGTTATTAAGACCTGGCCAGTCCAAGTTTGAGTAGTAGTGCTGGTTTTTAGTCATGTGTGAATGTTGCAAAAAAATTTGTCATGCGGTGACAAGTTTTGTCATGTCATCAAGCCTACGTTACTATTCTTTTTCAAATTGATGTCAAAAATCGATCGAAAAATTGTTAGTCCTTAAAATCTTGAGCGCTAGATTGCATATCTCAAATGATAAACACGGTTTTTTTTTAGATTTCAATATTTGCATGAAATACTTGATAGTATCATTTTACCTAGGTTTTGACAAGGTTGCTAGAAATCTTACTTTTATGGTAGCGGCATTCCATAACGGCTTTTATAAAACCTAACTGAAAATGAATTCATGAATTTACGTAGACTGAGCAATTTTGACAGGTTATTTGTGCGCATTTTAATGGTTCCGAAAATCTATCAAAATTCAAATATTCAATTTTCTGAGGTTTTTGTTCATTTCAAGGCATGTCAAATCACGGCAATAAAACGTTCAAAAAACAAAGCGATCATGTCAGAAATGTAAACAAAAGCAATCAAATTTTGTTTCCCTTTTGAAAGGTAAAGATAACAATAGGCGTATTGTTAATCTGATTACGGCTTAATAAGAACGTTAAAGGTCTAGTTTCGTCAATTCGGCTTGATTGAAATTGGTCTGAACAAAATCTGATTATGTTTATTAGAATGCCTGTCAAAATAACAACGACTGATTTTGAGTTGTAATCTTGACACGGTTGAAACGTTTGTTCGGGCATACGATATAGATTTAATCTTTTGACCGTTACAATTGAATTTGCTTCAATATGAAAAGAAAAAGAAAATAAATTTTTCGGTGTACATTTTTAAGGCCAGATTGAAATGAAATTCTTTCAAAGTTCTAAAATAGTTCTGCACTATTGATCTTTTATTAGAATGAATTAAAATTGGTAAATTCTTTGAACAACTGCTTATAAAATCGGCGAGATGTTTTTCACAAGCATATTAATTATTATTGGTTGAAAATCTATTTCTTAAACCGAGCGTGGGTAATTTTCTCGAAATTTTTTGTTTTGCAGTAAAAAAATTACCACAAATCCTGGTTATGAAAAAATCACCTTGCCAGCTCATGCGTTGAAAAATCCTCAACTTCATGTAAAATTATTCATTAAAAAAGTAGAATTTCAAATGTTTCACGCGCTGTCATTTCACAGCCTGAAGTTTTGAGTGATAGGGATATTGATAGCAAAAAGTTATCAACCCAAAAATCCTTTTTAACTAATGCTAACTTATAGTTGCTAATCCCTTGAGGGCATATAACATCATACACGCCACTTTTAAACCCTATAAGCTTTAAAGACGGACAGTATATGTTAAGTAAAATAGGTGATAAAATGTCGACTGATGACTCATATTTGCGGTGAAATTTAGATTGTAAAAGTTAATTTCAAAATGAGATTAAATTAAAAGCCTAAGAACAGAAATAGATCCTAAGTTAGAGTATTGAATTTTTATTCAATTTTACCCAGATGCGAGTCCACAACAAAAGAAGCCTTACTCTCAATTGAAAGAAAGATCACATTTGAGTTAAAAAGTGAATTTCTTTTAAATTAAGAAGGGTTAATTCAATAAGATAAGGTCACACGCATATTATCATCGGGATTTTGTTCACACCTAAATTGAGTGTGAAAATTGACGCCATGTGAAATGTAGACTAAAAGATATCGTATAGCCTTACATTAATCAGTATTGACAACTACTTTACATAATACAATGCAATCGGATACCTTGACAGAAGAAAACATTAATAGCTTCCACCAGTACAGAAATTTGGAGTAAAATTACTTAATTTTAATTCTAATTTTTTTTGTCATAATATATTGAAGGCCGACGCTTATTTTGTTTCAAAACACTATTTGGTTTATTTAATAAATTATTCAAGATGTACCCTAGACACTTGCAATGAACATCGCCTTAAGCTTAAAATCTTCATTGAAAAATTAATTCTAATTTTGTTCTTACTAACACAAATTGATGTATTTGCAAATTTTTAAACAATCGAAAAAATAGTGACTTTGACCATTAACGTTTGTCAAAAGGAAGCGCAAAAGTCCAAAAATGAAGTACAAAAGTAACGAGGACAAAACAACTTTTCCTCAACATAAAGGCTAGCTAATTTTATTTTTAGCACCATATCACCACTGAACCAATGCGAATAAAAAAATTAGAGATTTTTTGAGGACTTAAATTCAGACAGAATATCTTAAAGACTTAAAACATTAATTTCTGCTTACGAAAAGAAGCGCAGCAATTTGATCATATAAAAGTATGGAGTCGAGCATTTTTGAGGTAAGATTATGAGTATATATATTATTTTAAATTTTGAATAAAAAAATACATATATCTTAAATTTGTTTGGCTTAAATATTGCATGAATGCTCGGTATTGATGATTGCTTGATTTAAAAAGGTGCACAACAACGATTCTGAAAAATTGCTTTACAGAATGAACAAGGAAGCTCTTTAATGTGCGATTGCACATAACGTTCCGACCCGAGCTCATCTACATTTTTGACTTAATTGTCAACCAAATGAAGCGATAATCAAAAATATGTTTGAGTTGAAAAAATCTCTAAACAACCCAACTAATAATTGAATTACATATTTCCATGCCTCATTAAAGCGCCCACGAGATCTGTCATTAAAAAGACTAAGAGAAAAAAACAAACAACAAAATCAGTAAAAACAAAAATTTTACGGCAAAAACTCATTATATAAATTTAAAAGCACATTGTAACAACGTCGAAATGCAATCAGATAAAACCTTAGCTACACAAATTTACTCTTTCTTAACTACACAGCAAATGAGATTTTCTTTTTATGGGACTAGGTAACAAAGAGAAATATTGAGGCAAAATTCGAAAATCGATCAAACTTTTTAAAAAGGTTTTATAACTTCATACAACTCAAAAACCCTCAGCTCTTAAAGAAACAGTTCTAGAGAAAGTTTTAAAACTGTCATTACAAAATGAAGAAGACTTTAAAGTAAGAAATTCTTTAGACTAAGCAATAGAAACGAACTAAAGTTGTAGAAAAACTAAAAAAAAAAAACAATTTGCAAAACCACAAATTATTGAAGCCATTAAAAATCATCAGCTTTACCTAAATTTTGTTTCTCATATTTCAATTATCATCTATATTAATTCAGCTAAAATTTTATTGAACTTTTAATTAAGTTCACTTGGTACTTATTTAAAAATCATTGGATCGGTTATTACGCGAATATGCTTTAAAAAAACAGAAAAGACACACGAATATTGACCACCCACAAAACTTTTATAAAACGCATATCGTCCACCAAATGAAAGATCGGTTTCGAAGCAATATCAAGAGACATGTCTATTATTGAATTATATGGAGTTGAATGGGACCTCAGTGATGAGAATAAATTACAAGTTGATGAGAATAAACTACAAGAATAAATTACGAGAATAAATTACAAATTTTTGAAAACGAATATTATCATAAACTTTAACGCTGTTCAATACAAAACTGACTGCAATGAGTAACATCAATCATTTACTCCTCAATTAAATGCTTATGAGACCTATCGGCGTTTTACGACTACAAAAAGAACAAAAAACAGTCAAAAACAGCAAAGTAAAAAAAGAGAGAAAAGTGTCGAAGCCATTAAAAAAGTGAAGTTTTCAGTAAAAATTATTTTTAAGAGCAATTAGATCCTTTTTCTGTATAAAAAATGACTTCAAAAGTACAACAAATATGAACAAGTATATCCAAACCTTGAAATTTTCACGAAAAACACGTAATATCAACGCCATTAAATTCTATCGCTTTCAAAAGAAATCAATGAATACGCTAACTTATGCCTCGATGGAAGGACTATGACGTTTGTAATTCACAAGTTATCAACACGACATCACAATAAGTCTTATAGTTAAGAAAGAAACAACAAAAACAGCGAAAAACAAAAAAAATAGAAAAGTGAGGGAAGAAATTGTCAAAGCCATTTAAACAATAAGTTTTTCTCTGAAAACTTTCTTTAATATCCATTGTATGTTTTTCCTACGCAAGTGAGAACTGTCAGTATCTGGAAAAAGTTATAAGATTTCAAAAGGAACCAAACTAACGAGAAAAATTATCCAAAAATTAAAAAAAGGTATAAAAACTTCGTGGCATCGAAGTCACAAAACCAATAGTTAGAAGACAAAATTGCAGTCCAGATAAATTTTGGCTGCAGTAGAAAGGAAAGAGTTCCTGTTTTTACTGAAAATGACATACAGTTCAAAAAAAATTGGCTTAAGATCAGTTAATTTTAAAAAAAGATCGAAAAATTATTTTTAATGACTTAACAGCCATTAGCTGTCCACTCAAAGCACTCGATAGGTTCAATTAACGCTCATTAAGGAGCTTATTACACTTTTAGTCAACAAATCTAAGCTAAAGGGCTTCAAAAATTTAAATTCTCAAAAATAAAACCAAAATTTCATTAAAAATTACAAAAAGTCAGTAGTAGCCAAAAGAAAACAAGTGCGATCCCGCGAAAACGAATTTTTTGTTCATTGGGCTTCATTTGGCTGTATGTGACGTTCGTCATTAACGGAATTTTGATATGGAAATTGACTAGTCTATAGGTGAATTTAAAAAACAAAAAAATGCGACATTTTTATCTTAAAAACAGCTCTCATAGAGAATTCGAGTTTTATTTCTTATAGTAAACTTACCCATGAGACCAAAACTAGCGTTTTTGTTACCTTTCGTCTGTTAGGAATGAAAAATTGTTTCATTTAATAGCGTGAAATGTAATCTTGAGTTGATAGTTTTATAGAAGAAACCCTATTTTGAACGAAAATTAAGCTAAAAGTGAACAAAATCATGCCAAATGTCCTGTGCTCACACAAAATTTTAAACCTCGATAACTCCTCGGAAGAAACGGAATTCAAAAAAAAATTATTTTAATTCCCGACTCTAAGCTGGACGAGCTTTTTAATGATTCCATCAAATTTCTCTACGATAAATATATCGATCGGCCAAAATTGTCTGAACAAAAAAACCCGTTTGAGCATATAGTTCCTCCTCCCACAAGTGGGGTCGGAACAAAAAAAGCATTAGAGATACCTTATTTTGGTAGTTAATATTTGGGAGAGGGGATAGAATAAATGAAAGAGGAGAAAAACTGGCATGTTAACAGTACATCAATTGTTTATTAAAGCTATATCAGAGATGAATCTGGAAAATTTATACTACACAAAATTTCCCTATTTGCTGAAAACTCCAGAAGTTGAAATAATTCAAGTTTCCAGACTATAAATAATACACACATTTTTGCCGCCCAGTTTTGTTATAGGGCGTGCCTGGTTGACTTTTCCCATTATTTCTTTTCTCCCAGTCATTATTACTCTTGAACAACTTTTCCACACTTGGCCTTTCAAATTTTAACGCAACAATACTTTGTTCACATTCTGTCAAGACCACGTGAAGTCATTTCACAGCCTTCCTTCTTTTCTTGGTTTCTGTACTATGGAACTGAACATGTTAGTTTTGTGCGCATTCATTTGACCAGACAAGCATTGAGTAGGCCTTCACTTTTGACAGGGAACGGCCGCCAAAAATGCCAAACTAATTGGGAGGAAAAGCAGCTAACGCAGAGTAAAGCCGGCCTCCATATTAGATCGGCTTAACCAATAAAGATAAATTAAATATCCTTCAAACCGTATATATGTACGAATATGTACACCTAGGCTACGCCTAACATCTGACAATTCGATAATTATCATTGAGAAATTATTTTCAATATGCTGAATAAAGTTAGAAAATTTGACTTTTTGTCAATTTTTTGGCCAAGTTACGTCTAAGTTCTGACTATTTCTGGTATTATTGACAAATAAGAACACATTTGACAAGGCGGCTCGTTAATGTGCGTTTGTACATGATGTTCCGACCCGAGCTCATCTACATTTTTGACTTAATTGTCAACCAAATGAAGAGATAACGAAAATAGATGTTTGAATTTAGAAAAAAATGCTACAAAACCTAACTACAAATTGAGTTACATAATGCCATTTCCCATTACAGCGCTCACGAGATCTACCAATAAAAAGACTACGAGAGAATACAGCAAACAATAAAATATGCAAAAACAAAATTTTCACGGCAGAAACCAAATATATAATTTTAAAAGCACCTAGTAACAACGTCAAAATGCAATCAGATAAAACCTTAACTCCACAAATTTAGTTTTTGATAACTATACAGCAGATGTATGTTTTTCATAATGAGATTAGGTAAAAAGTTGACAAAGAGAAAAAAAATGAGGTTAAAGTCAAAGATCAATCAACATTTCTTAAACCAAATAATTTCAAAAGTCCAAAAAAAAAATCTTTAACTTTTTAACAAAATATTTCTTGATAAACTTACTAAAAAGTCAATATGAAACTAATGGGACCTATCTTTGCTGAGACTAAACCATAGGAATAAACTAAATAAGCAGAAAATCTCAAAAAATGAACAATTTACACAAAGACGCAGAAAATCTCAAAAAATTACGAACAATAACATAAATTATTGAAGCCATTAAAATCATTAGCTATTATCTGAATTTTATTTATTTTTATTTCAGTTTACATTTAGACTCATTCAGCTAAAATTATACTGAAAGAGAAAATAAGTTCGTTCATTTGGGCCACATTTGATAATTATTGGGATCTGTTATTACCTGAATAAGCTAAAAGAAGAGAAAAAAAGAAACACAAATACACCACTCACAATATTTTTTTATGAAAACGCATAAGGTCCACCAAACAAAACATCAGTTACGACATAATATTAGTAGACAAGTTGTTTTTTGAAATTCAAGGAATTGGAGTGGACTTCTCAATGACGAGAATACGTTGACGAAAAGAACGAAAAAAACTGAAAAGTTTGAAGGCATTTAATACGCTAAATTATGCCTAGATGATGTGACGACTAGGATGTTTGTCATTCAAAATTTATCAATAAGACGTTACAACAAGTCATTGACTATAAAAACAACAACAAAAACAGGCAAAATCCAAAAGTTCGGTAGAAAATTGAGAGAAGAAAGTGTCGAAGCTATTTAAACCATAAGCTTTTTTCTCTGAAAATTTTTTCAACGATTAAACCCATTTTTTCAACTCATTAAACGTTTTCACTAAGCCAATGGGAGCTATCAATATTAGGACAATGTAATAAGATTTCAAAAGGAACCAAGATTACTAAAAAAAATCCAAAAATTATACAAATTATGAAAACTCGTGCACCGAAGTCAAAAAAACAATAGTTAGAAGACAAAACCGCTAACTAGATAAATTGTTGTTGATGTAGAAAAACATGCCACGATATGAATACAAGGATGTTTATCATGCCTAGGTAATCAATAAGACATCACAATATGTCATATGACTATGAAAAAAAACAACAAATACAGGCAAAAACCAAAATTTCTTTAGAAAAATGGGAGAAGAAAGTGTTGAAGCCCTTTAAACCATATTTTTCTCTCAGAAAGTTTTATCTATGATCCTGTGGACGTCTTCACTAAAGGAAGATGTAGCCATCAATATTAGGATGACGTGATAAGATTTCAAAATGAACCAATAAAACGAAATGTCCAAAAAATTTTTAAAAAATTTGAAATCTTTGAAATTTGAAAAATTTGATAAAGCCTCCAATGAGATTAACTTCTGTTGCAGTGGTATGAAGGAGTTCAATCCTGTTTTTACTGAGATGAACTTACAGTTCACCAAAATAAGTTTATGATTTTCTAATTTTAAAAAAAAATTCGAAAATTTATTTTCAAAGTCTTAACAGCCATCAGCTGTCCACTCACAGCACTAGATAGGTTCACTTAATGCTCATTAGCAAATCTATTGCACCTTTAGTCAACAAGTTTATGCCATAGGATTATAAAACTTTAGTAAAACCTCAAAAAATAAATCAAAATTTCATTTGAAATTACGAAATTTGAGATACGAATCCAAAAAAAAAACATGAGCGATCCCTTTGAAACAAATTTTTTGTTCATTGGGCTTCATTTGATCTTAAAAGAGGTTTGTCATAAACGGAACTTCGATATTAAAAGTGTCTAGTAGTCTCTAGGTGACTTGAAAAAACAAAAAAAATTGCAAAATTTTCTAAAAAAAAGAGCTCCCAAACCTAATTTGAATTTTTTTTTATATAGTAAACTTCCCTCTAAGACTTTATTATTAACTAGTCTTTATTATCTCCTTTCGTCTATTAAAAACCTAAAATTGATTTACTTTTTGGCGTGAAATCTAGTTTTGAATTAAATTTTTCGTAGAAAAAACGTTAATTCGAACGAAAATTACGGTAAAGGTGAACAAAAGTGAAACAAATATCCAGTGTTCACATGAAACTTTAAACCTCGATAACTCCTAGAAAAAAAAACGAAATTCAAAAAAATCTTTTTAATTTCGAATTCTACGCTGGACGAGCTTTTTAATGATACCATGCACATTTCTCTACGATGAATATATCGGTCGGCCAAAATTCACGGAACAAAAAAAACCCATTTGAGTATATAGTTCCTCCCCCCACAAGTGGGGTCGGAACAATAAATATTTTTAATTTATGTCTCTTTGACAACCCTTTTGATATTAAGTATTCAAACTGACTGACGATACAAAGCTTTCGAAACTGCTAGATATGATTCAGTTTCAATAACTGATATTCTTTAAGTTACAATCAACGAAATACGATTAACAAATCATTTAAACTGATATTAACTATCATAGTTAGTGTTCCTAAATAAATATCGCCAAATATCTGTACTGATTAGGATTGGCACTGAAATGTCTAAACTATCACATATATTTGAAAAAGTTCAGCATGATTTTTTGAGGAAAAGTTTGCGTTAAAAACGTGATGCATCAAAAAAAACCTGAGCAGGCTCAAAAAATTTTCCCTGCATATTGAAAATGTGAGCAAAAGTAATTAAGTGTAAGACAGACAGTAACTAATGTTAGTTATAAAGGTTATAAATAATGGCAAATAAGCGTGACGCAGTTCGTTAATCAAAACATATCACCAGAATTATTATCAGTTTGAAGGCTTATTTGACGGATTTGCAATCAGTGGAGCAAAACAACACCAAATGAGCTAATATTCCTGCTTCCCACCTAAGAAAATCAAATTCACGAATAGATATTAAAGTATTCAAAAGATATTAAAAGAATTCAGCATTAAAAGTCAATATGAGTGCTTGAAAATACACAATCCAACATAAAAAGTTGGATTTTGCACTCTCTGAAAAGGCCGACTGATGTACCTCTAGCCAAAATGGAGTCTTAAAAGTTGTGACCGATCCTATCACGTTGAAATCAAATGAAATCCGCCAACTTTCGTCAAAAATACAAAAAAGGGGGAAAACGAGACTAAAAAATAAAACGGGTTGAAATACATTACAAACATTTTAGCAAGAACGCCATCGACAGACAAAAGATAATAATTTTTTCCATTCATAGAACCCTGGACCCTAGTCTTATAGCCTATCAGTAATGAAACATTGTATTCCAATTGGCGAAAACAAAGTAAGTCGATAGGCAAGCAAGCCGACAGAAAAGCAAGCCGAAAGTTATATAATAGTTATGTAATCTATCAGAAATAATACATTGTCAGCCGTTACAATCAATACTGCGCGTAGTATTATAGTGCATAATGTATTCCAATGCACCAAAGAAACAAAAATACGTCGATTTTTAGACATCTAGTGGGTACGGGCTTTAGCGGACCGCTGTCCATGGCCATGCCTCTCATGAGCTGTGGGATGTAATCCGGAAACCGCGGGCGCGACGCGCGCGAAGCGCGCCCACCGGCCCGCCAGGGGCAACTTAAAATACGGGTATCCCAAAATTTTTCGGCTTACTTGACCTCATTTTCAAACTTCAGCTTGCCTGTCTATCGGCTTGCTTGACCGCCACCCACTCACTCACTAACTCCCTCACTAACTTGCTAACTCACTAACTTTCTCGCTCGCTTGCACACTCACTCACGGGCGTAACAAAATTCTAATCAGAATTAGCTTTAATTAAATTAAAATTATCCTTTCTTGAAATTGTGTACCTATCGACGGGAATCTTGTGCAAAAAAAAAGATTTGTTTATTTTCTAATATGATTTCATTAGACAAAAAAAAAACGTTTTTAAAAAATTTCAAGAAAACTGCACCATATAGTCTCTTAATCTGGCAAACTGATAAATTGAGTTATAATTCACGAACCCGCATAAACAATATCCAAAACACGTCAATATGGGTTTTTTTTCGATATCGATCGGTATAAACTTCAATTTTAGCAGACTTCAATCTAAATTGGTAAGTATGCACATACTAGTCGAATAAAATTAATACGCCCGACTTTCTTTCTCATCTCGCTGTTTATTTTGCTCTCAAAATTTGATATTACAAAAACAATTTATCGCAATGATGAATCATGGAGTACCAAAGAACCTTTATGTCAAAGTATAAATATTAAACCGACGTTATTTTACTGAAGAATCAATAATTTGAAAATATACAGAAATGGTTCTCATTACTTTGAATTAAAAACAATTAAAACATGATGACTCATGCTTAGATATTTAATATCAGACCTCTTGAAAAGTTAGAATTGATTTCATACTTTTGAGCTAGAGAACAGACATTCAAGGATGAACCAATTACATAGTTAGTCAAAGGGAACTACTGAATATTAAATTCTTTTTCAACTTCTTTCACTCATTAAATGTTCATGCAAAAGTTCAGCTGAAGAAACTAATATTTCACGCAGCTGATGTAACTGATAATTTAGAGCTCTGTTGAGCAAACAGTGCAAAACAATTCTCCATAAGAAGCTCTCAGTTTTCCTAAATGTAGGAATTGAGGTCTATGCTGATTAAAATATAATACCAAATCAAAAAATGACATCCGATTTTACACACTGAAACTTAATTGACATACAAGATCACAAAGCAGAAATCGTTGCGGAATCAATTTCTTCATCTTTTGGTTTCTTAAGATTGGATAGTTTCTACTAATGAAGCGATATGACTGTCGAAAACCTATGAAACGTCAGAAAGTTTACAAAAAATTTTTTAAGTGTGCTTTATTGAATTTTTGCTGCCCAAAAATTATATCTTTACAATCGAAGAAATTATGTAGACCTGAATTAGTTTGTAACAGGTAAATTAAAACTTTACAATTACCTCTAAATGATCATTTCGTTGTTAGTGTCAAATTAGAGAAACACATTTCCCACTTACACTTATCCCTTTTTTTCCTGAAAACTATTTTGTCTTTAACTGGCAAAAGTGAAGAATTCGTCCAATCGATACGTCAATTCACAATAATTTCGACTCAACCTTTCTATCCATCTATCTAGCTATCTTGTGTAGGATAGTGGTGGTGGTAGTGGTAGTGGTGATTTTTAAAATATGAGGATTAATTTTTGATAGGCCTTCTTCTTTCAACAATTACAAGCCCTCTTGCGTCTTTTCAGTCTGCTGGCAGAATTCATTAAACAACCTATACTCCCTATCTCTACCTGATCCATCAATACAAAAAAGAGATACTAACTAACCGAAACTCCTACTATATCTACAAAGCCAAAAACCATCTTTTTCTGTGTAACATTTAGACTCAGCAAGTGGAAACTCAAAAACTTACAGATTTTTAATGAGTCAGCTTAAAATTTTTGGTGAGTTTGAAAAGTTTTTAAAGGATTTTTAATATTTTAAAAGACATTGATCGAGAAAAAACTCTTAACATAGGAGCGAAGTGGTAAAATTTCTACAGTTTGATCAAGAAAAATATTTATAATAATTCTTAATTGTTTAATTTAAAAAATGAGGGTTGTATTTATTTTGAATTCGGCCAATTGGAGTTGTAAAATGCAATCACGATGCGCAGGTAGACAGGTGTATGTGCCGCCAGAGGCCACAAACAACAAACAAGTAAACAAGAGTAAACAGAAACAAACAACACATACCATATCTACAAAGATTATTTCGTTGGAGATGCCACCAGGAAGGACCAATAGAGGGAAAAATTGCTGAAAAGGGAAAAATGATAGAAGAACTCAAAAAAGAATACCGATAAGCAATGATTGAAAGAAAGAAAAAGTATTTCTGCTCTGAAGTAATCAGTCTTACTTCTTTCCCAGTTCTCAATTGATGAAGTTTCACTATTAGTGATGTGTAAATCAATTATCGTTGTAATTTGGTTGCATTTATAATAGTATAATAGCTATTGACCCAAATTATTCTAAAACTCTTTTCTTTTACTATATTTGACTAAACTTTCAAACTTTGGAAAATTTTTCGAAACTGAAAAACACAAAATAATGAATACCTAATACAAAAATGCTCAACCGGACTTGCATCTCAGAGAAATTCAGTGCTGAATCAGAATATAACAACAGTAAGACACGAATTCAATTCTGAAACATTGCATATCAAGTGTATTTCAAGTTTCTTTATGCGCAGTTATCCTCATTTTGGTTAAAATCAGATCAATGCTTTCACCAGGCTAGTTTTATCTTGTATAGTAGGAAAAATTACTCATTGCCGAAAATAAGTCTTTGCAGCATAATGTCATAATTTTACAAGCTATATCTGGTTATCACTATAGTAATAAACACGATCCTTATACTTAAACTAGTTTGCAGGTAATTACCCCAAAGCCAGATTAGCTCAATGGTTACAACTTGATACGCAAATTAAATGTTATAAGTACCCACGCGGAAGTTCAAATCACAGATAGAAAAATTTTGCAGGCGAAAAATAGACAAATTGGTAGGCGGAAGTAAAGCTGTACAAACTATTATTAATGCATTGAATTTAATCGAAAATCAAGGCTAGCCAGAAAAAAATGGGAAATTAACATAGTACTGGCCATACACAAAAAGAAAGTGACTTTGTTAAATCTGAGTATCCGCTAAAAAAACTACTACTTGAACATCACTTGTTATAGCAGGCAAGATTAAAAAACATTTTTCAATTATCTTGATAAACTATTAGCAGAAATATTATTGCTTCCGTGGGACAATTTTGTGCTTAATGGGAGCCAAATAAAAAGAATAAGAAGGTCCGCTAAAAAAGAATGCCTACTAATTTACTTTACACTCGCAACAAATATACATAAAAAATTTGGAAGGCTCAGTGTTGCCCTAAAAACTAAATGCTTGTAAAAGCTTGTTGTTGAAAAATTTCTTCAGCCGTAAGTAATTTTGTAACTCATACAGTGTACGTATAACTTCTCAATAAATGGTATCGTTTCGATTTCCAAACCTTTCTTATCTCAATTGCTGACTACAGTGATATTCAAAAGCAACAGCACACATAAAAATGCATGAACTATTAAGACGGGATGCTAAGATGTTAGGTTAAATGAGGGCTTTAACAAAAATATTACAAGATCATATTAAAGCTTCTCACTTTTATTATCCTTTATCTGGTAAAAGGAAACTTAAAAATCTTGTTACTTACAACACAACAATTTTTTATTTACTACCAACGACGTTTTTAGAGATCCGAGAAGTGAGACCTGCGATTAGAATCCTAATGATTGATGGTTCAGTCCCCTGCATCCTTGACGCAATCTTTGCAACACTGTGCTCTCAGTTGGTCATAGCTCCAATTCAGTTAAAATTTGGCCAATTTTGGATGGAGTACGGGAACCAAGTGAAAAATGCAGAAACAAAAATGGCCCTAGCTCAGAAACAACTATACGATGATCCACGAAGAACACAATCTGAAATGCGAATCGACCAATTGACGAGTTAGATCAAATTATACACTTCATTGAAAAAATCCTGGCCTGGAGAAAAAAAAACAGTCTAAAGTTTTACTTCAGCTTGGTTTCTGGTGTGTTAAGGCACCTCTAAGACTTTTCACGAAAAATCCAGGGATCAAAATGTGCGCAAATTTTTATAGGAAACCAGGACTTGTCCCAAAATTCAAAATACCTGAGTCTTTTAATCCTTTATTTTGGTTACCATTCACTGGTTAAGATTTTAGCTGCAGAAAAAAATCTTTTGTTTTTCAAGGTGATTTAACACTGTACAATATTCCAGTTCAACAGCTCGATCCGTTCAAATTGAGCTATTCTGTTCTGGTAGACCAAAACAACAATACGGAAAAAAGTTTCCCTAAAAAATTGCGAAGATCTAAGTTCATTTTTTATCTCAATTATTAATTTTGAAAAAAATAGATTTATCCACCCCATTTCACAGCCAGCAGTAACCCACTGGAACAACCTTGAGTTCTCATCAAGTGGGCAAAGAAAATTAATTCTAGCTGCCATGGCATCGGTGTCAAACAATTTATTTAACAAACAAATTAGACTATGGCCCATAAACATAACTTTGGATATATTCTCAGGAGCACACAAGTTCATTTGATTCCAAATGAAAATAATTGCGAGTCTTAAAATAGTAAAATCTCTCTGAAATTAAAATCATCTAGACATCAAAATTTTAATTGACATTTTCAAATAATTACAATATCCTTCTCCCTAAAAACATTATTAGCTCTCCCCATGATTTAAAATTTCATATTTTCTCATCAAATATGGGAAGAAAAATGATAATCTGGTTTATTTATGGAATTTGATCAGAAGCCACTAAATAGACTTATCTAGACAATAACCTTGAAAAGGCGATTAAGGCTTGCCGTTGTCTGTGTTTGGTCATGTGTGAACAAAACACACAGCAATAAACCCATTTTCATTCAATAGTGAATGCAAAGCAATTTGAAAGAGTAAATTATATTGTATTTTTGGTATTGCCTGGATAACCAGTTTGCCTAGCGATAAATTGGGTTTTGGAAATCAGATGATATCAGATGGTACCCAGGAACTGGTTGATCTTGATAAAAGTTAATGAACGCGCAGAGGTGCAACCCTGTAGGAGGTGCCAGACCCAACCAGTCTGGTTCAAATTTTGCAGAGAAAAATGGCATATTGGGTAAATTGATCTGACGACCTCGGACAAAAAGGGGTGTTCTTGTTAATCCAACTTCAGAAACTTAATTAGCGACAAACAAAATTAATGCTTTTTGGCCTCAAAAAATAGATAGTTCGAATTTTCGTGCGCATTAGTAATTTAAACCCATGCAATAGCAGCCAGATTGTTGTTTTTTTTTAATTTGAAAGTTTTTGTTACCCATTTGATGGCTCAGTTAACAATTATTTTTCAACAAAATTAAAATTAAAAAATCCCACAAATATTTTACCACAAATATTCACCACAAAAATTTGAACTTCAAAATTGTGATAAAAAATTTATGAACAGCAAGCTGAAAAGCATATATGCAGAATGCTATCTTGGTTGGTGAAAACCAGAAGTAAAAAAACATAATATTTGTTTTTTTTTCACGTCGAGAGTATCCGCAGTAAAAAATAAACAATTTCTGTTTATATAAATCAATCTTGAAAGTGAAAAAAATCAAGCGTTTTGAAAAAATCCAAAATGTCAAATAGTGAAACTAATTTTTTCTACAGTGAGCATATTAAATTCTATTGTTATGCATAGGGAATAAATAGAAAGAATGAATTCAAAAGGGGTATGATCCACCCAATGAACGGAACAGCGTGTCCCCACTCTGAGAAATTACGTAAGCGTATTATAATTTACCGCAAAAAACGCGTCAAGTTCACATTAAGTACCACGGCAGTCTCTGAGACATTAAATTGCACTGCGCAGGAATTTATCTTGATCCAAATGTATGTTGTTGCGTCCAAATAGTTGTCGTCTTTTCTTGCAAAAATTTGTATAGCTAGTTGGTTATAAGGCGTGCTGCGGATGTCCCTGCGCTTCCCATGCAGGAAAACACGAGCGTAATAAAACTATGTTTTCCAAATTCCGAAAATTTATTATTGATATTTCGGATTTTTAATTGCCTCGTGAACTTTGGATGTTTTCTTGGCTTCTATTGGACTATTAATATCTACTATTAAGTTCACTATATGAGTAGGAACACCTTTTCATTTTTTGCCTTCCTCGAAGACAGTGAAAAACAATTTTCGAAAAAGAGCGTAGCAGATATTACAGTTACCGCCATTTTTCTTCTATTTTGGTAGTATTTGATACCGCCATTTTTCTTCTATTTTGGTAGTATTTTTTGAACAAAAAATGTCACACTAGCTTTAAATTATTTTTATAACTTAAAATAAAGCATCTCCACATATAAAAATAAATTTGTCCACTGACACGACAAAAAACAAAACTGGTAAACTATTTATCTCGAAATTTTAAAAAAGGCGGGAAAAAATTGGGGGACTTTGACAGCTGCAACTATCTTTTTTATAACTCCCTAAACTCTGACAAAACCAAAAAAAATGGTTTTCGTTGTAGTGAAATTGGGCAAATTTGCAAAGAACTTTTATGACAAAAATGTCACCATGTCAACCATAAAGGCTTCGCGCCACCGAACTCTTTGAAGTTATTTTTGTGTTCTTCGGGCGTTAACAAATCTTTCATTATTAAGTTATGCAGCTAATTTTATCACAAGAGTTGATTAATCTGAAATAATTATTAGTTACAGAATCAGGCGTGAAAAAAAATCACCGTGAAAAAAAGAAAGTTGTCATTATGTTTGCTTAAACTAATGCTGGCAATCGCAATAAATTGTCGAGTTTCTGATAAACTTTTTCAATCGACTACTAATCAAATCATTGTCAACAAACTTAACACGCCCACGTTTAGATAATTGAGAATTTATAAACTAAACCGTCTCTTTAACCCCTCCAAACGCTAATTTATCCAAATGTTTGTAAAATGAAACTTTCCTAGGCTTGATCAAATCTAGGGTTAATGTAAGACGGAACTTACAGGTATATTTTGGAATTCTGGGTGTCAAAGTTAATCTGTAAGGAAAAATAATCTAAATCCTTAGCTCGGAAAGGTCATTAAATTTTGTGATTTCAACTTAGTGGAAACGTTAGGTGGGCATAACTTCAGAAAATTGACATTTACGAGTAACTCAGAAATGCTGATAAAAAATATTATAATTTTATAGCTTACTATGAGCTAAAGAAGATCGATAGATCAACGTGATATATTTCGACGATCCATGATCTGGATTTATCACGATTTTTAAGTATTTCGAAACGAAATGTTTAGTAACATAAGAACTGAAGCGTTCCGTTTAAGAGATAAATAGTTATTATTGTCAATGCTACGATATTTGTAAGCAACGTAAACCAAAACTTTGATAAGAAACCTTGGATCTTTTCTGTTTTTGACTGGGTGCGCATAACGTACTTGGCGGGGGGGGGGGGGGGGGGGGTCGAGTATAACGTATTACTACATGGCAAGATAACATCAATATGTGTACAAACTAGCAAGACTTCTGCAATTCGTTGGTTCTTAAATTATAGTTATACTGTTAGCAGATAACTAATCAGTAATATCATCTATACTATGAGATATTTACAGATCCTGTTTAAGAATTCCACTGATCACAGTTGTTAGAACTGAATAGCCTCAAGATCTGATATCGTGACTCAAAGCATTAGAGAGATGTCTGATTATTTGAACACCTGTGTTTAATCAGCCCCGTGCATTCAGGTTACGTTATACATGGGAATGTGGCTGCCTTAAATGAGATTTCGGGAAATGACTCAATTTCTTCAGGAACAAGACAACTTCAAATCTTTTCAACCCCGAAAAAAATGGCAAGAGATGTGAATAAAATGTGAAATTATTGAGTAAAAGTCACGGAAGTATATATCGATTTTTGCGTCTACAAACAGGGGGAAAATAGCTCAAGGCTATTTCGGACAAAGTCTTGCGGGCAAAATAGTGCAAAATTGCGTGGCAAGGCTTGATTAAAGGGAGAAAGTGGTGAAGGGTAAACAAAACAGGGAAATATCGTTCAATCATCTGTTTGAACAAACGACAGGTCACTCAAGTGAAAAGAGGAGACTAACCTGCAAATAGGATTTATTGATCGACATTTTCTGTTTAGGACATTTTCTATGTTAAGTTTTTACACCTTTCTTCCTATTTCATGGTGACTATCAGACGCGCCCTATAAAGCGATTTGACATTTTTAGCAACAAAACTGCTATCTCAAATTGAGGAAATGTGGGGTTACAAAGCAAAAAAAAGGATAATCAAAAGCGAAAGAAATCTGCGAAACGCACGAGGAAAAATTTAACGCAGTTATTTATTTTTGGCTCATTTCAATTATTCCCTTAAACCCGGCACAAAAAAGTTGACGCGAAATTCTTTAAGCATTCCACTCCAATGCTCATGTTCTGTTCTATTTTTCTAAGGATAAAGTCAAACAAACTAAATAAATGCCCTTGTTTGTCTTTTTAACGGCTAAATAATGATAAAACACTAATATCTTCCACATATCAAATATTTTGATTGGCAGAAAAATTTTCTTTTATTGAATGGACTTGAATCTTGTTCAGATTTCTTTTTGTATAGAACTGTCTAGCAGTGACAAAAAAATAGTCTTAATGAATCAAAAGACAATATTTGTGATTTTTTCCCCTGCAATTTTTTTTCAACAATTTTTTTTCTGTATGATCGTTTATGCTACACAAAAATCATATATCAAACAACGATACTTTCAAAATTTTAATACGGCACAGAATGGACACCAGTAATCATAAAATAATTGATTGATAACTCAGAAACCTCCAGTCATTTGTTGAAATATGAACTTCATCGAAATTTTCTCAACTTTAAAATTCATTCATGAGTCATAATGAACAATCGAAAAATGTTTTGATACAAACACTCGGCCAAAAAGTTGTTCGCAAATAAAAACGATTGTATCCCATTTTAAACCTGACAACACGATTGTTACCTGCTCTATTTTTTTACTTTATTTTAGCCAAATGTTTTGACCTTCTACCAATTTTAGGCTGAAAAAAATTTTCAATCAGCATTGTATCGATTCCAATAAATTTCATAAAGCATAGCAAGTTTTAATTTTTTTTCTTCAAAAATAATATATCAGAAAAACAAACAAAAAAGATTTTGCTTCTTTGCATCTTAAAAAACTGGAAACTAGTTTCTATGAAAAATTTCTAAGAAAAATTTCTAAAAAAGCAACCTGGATTCCTAACCAAAACAAACAAATTTCCACAATGTAAAGCGTAAGAAAAGATTCACTTTCAATTTTTCTCAAAAATATGTATAAAAAGCAACAGGGGGAAACGAATGTCTAGAAATTCACTGAAAAGCCATTACACTAAAAAATTCACAAGAAACAATTGTGGTAAGAATCCTTCAAAAAACAAACGCCAAAAGACTTATAAATTTTCCGTTTCGCCTTTTCTCTCAGAACGCCATGCGCGTCCTGTTGCTAAATCCGTATCAGTCTGCAGAAAATAAGTGTTTTGAAACAACACTTGCGCTTGATCTTTTCATACAAAATTAAGACAAATAATTAATAATCAGCCCTTACATCGAATTGTGAAAAGGAGCAGCAACTTATTTTTTATAGTTATTCTTATTAAGCACTTGGAATGCATTGTCTTAATTGTGTTTTCACGATTGGGTCAGATAAAGATCGTTTTCTTACAAAGTCTTACATTTTTGCTTCCAGAAAATCTATATTTAGATTTAATTGCTTCAAATCTTTTTGAATTCCTAAATGTCATTTGGAACAAATAAAATGTGACGGCTTGACAATCATACTCAATAAATGAATTTTATTTCATTTCAACAAATTCATTTCAAATTCTATTACTTTGAAGAAGATAACCTCGTGATTTTGGATGTTCGTTTTTATAGGAAAAAAGAGGATCTTAAAGATCTTATTGTCCAATTGCTTGGTACCCAGAGCTTTATTTCATATGATTTTGATTTAAAAAACGGATTTCAGAGTATGCATATATAGAATTGGATAGAAGGGTTGCGGTAAAGCAAGCCGATAGGCAAGTAAGTCAAATTTCGAAAATGAAGTCAAGTTAGCCAAAAAAATTTCGAGATAGTGCTATTATAGCTTGTCCCTGGAGGTCCAGCGGGCGCTTTGCGTCTTAGCGGATGGGAAGCATGTCTGCTTGGAGCTCGCAACCATTGGAAATGATTACAAAAAAATACCAAACTTTGTTTTGAATCTGAATGATTAAAAAGGCTAACAATGTTAACAATGTACTTTTTCTAAAATAGTACATAACTATTATGTAAATTTTGCTTTTATGTCGGCTTACTTTTACTTAGACTTACTTGAGGGTAACGGGCTTGAATACTGTTTCCGAAAGAAAATATTTGAACTTGCAAACATAATAACCAAAGTAAGCAAATGGTTGATGGAAAATTTATTAAAAATTCAACTAAATAGTGGTTCAATTTATATATTTTAAAGTGAATTGACAATTTCTTTAGTTGTAAAACTCGTTTTCATTTTTGATAAATAAATCAGTTTATAGAATTAATCGACAGCAGTTGATTTTGCCAAACAATTTTTTGTGACCTATTTTCAAGCTATTTTCTTGTTTATTAGAAAAAAGTTTAAAAGTTCTGAAAACTCACAGGATTGTTTGAGCGTTTTTGAACAAAAAATAGGTGTCAAAATGGGCTTCCTGTCTATTGAAGTTTCAAAAAAATTTCGCTAAAATTCTCAACCATTTTATTATACGTTCTGTTCAGAAAAACTTAAAACAAACATGGTAACTTTATTTGAATTCCGTGAAATTGCCGTTAGTATCTGCATTGCTCCGAATTACGTGAAAATTGATATCGTGTTAATCTCGAAAGTGTCAATAACATTTGATATATAATTTAATTTCGGCCAAAGCTGAGCAAACAAACAACGTTAAAAATATATAACAAAACAGAAGGGAAAATAGTGGAAAAATGACGTCTGACAACAACTTGTCAATTAGACTTTGCCTAAAGAATAAAGAATAACTCCAACAGCACTCCCCCCCCCCCACCCCCAACCCAATTCAACTCCACTCCAACACTTACTCTTAAAATTTACCCACGCATACATTGGCGACCAGAAACAAGCCCTTGCGTGTTCTCCAGAATATTTTAGGAGGACTAAACTGTCGTCTTGTCATTTAGAAATGCAACCGGTTAATAATCTTGAGTAAGAGTTATTTAGTCTGCAAGTAATTGAGTGAAAAGGCCAGCAACGATTCTCGCAGGTAATTTCTGCTATTCTCAAGTGGGGGTGGAGGTTGATAAAATACTAGTTGTACAAATTGGCAATTTCTGTTTTGTATTGTTTTCGTAGACAGTTTCAGACGAAATGTTCGTATTCCGATTAGGACAAAATTCGTTTTCCACAAGTGCGACTACTGCTACTATTATGGTTGATCAAGCGTAAACTAATAGTTTTTAATGACGCAAAATTAATCTCAATTACAGAGTGGATTTCTAATTGAACAAAAATTTGGCGGCGCAAAACGCAACTTCATTTTTTTCTATCTGACATCGTGCACCATGAATAGCTATATATAAGAAGAAGGCTCGGTAATGTGCGTACGCACATAATGTTCCGACCCGCTCATCCACATTCTTGACTTATTTGGCTACCAAATGACGACGAGATACAAAATTTTCAAGAACAAGCATATCGTTCAAAAAACCATAAAAGGAATCCAATAAGGTCACGCTAGAAGGCCGATGAAACTTGTTGTTAATTAGTAGATTAGTAGAAAAGAAGGTAATAAAAATCAAATAGCAAACACTAATTATGACCAGAACTCGATGCATAACTCGAAGAGATAGAAAAATTTCGAAAACACGCATATCGCTCAATAAACCCTTAATGAATTAAAATAATGCCACGTTCGAGGGCCGATGAAACTACTAGAACTAGGGACTACTAGAAAAGACATTAACAAAAATCAAATAACAAACATTAATTACGACCAAACCCCGATGTCCATAATTGAAAAATCATAACAAAATCAAACTCGCATCAGATAGAACCTAAAAAAAAATAGCCTATACTTCTTTAGAAAACATATGAGATCTTTCCTCAATCGACTGGGCAACAGGTCGACAGAAAAGAGCAAAAGGCGCGTAGTTCAAAAACACGTTTCAGATAATAACTGAAATCAGTAAAAAAATTTATAAAACTTCCATAGGAAGTAATTGAGATCTATTATTATCCAGTGTACATCATATGACTAAATCATATGACTACACCGACAAAAACCAAATTGAAGTTCAATTCGATCTTGCGCGAAAATAGCAGTGAAATCATTAAAACGATAAACTTGTCTCTAAAAGCTTTAAAAGTTTTAATTTACGAAATGTTTCAAAGCCAACGGGATTTACCATTAATGTTATAATTTAAAGAGAAAACAAAATCCTTTAGAAAGTACAAAAAAAAATCTCAAACATTTTATGAAATCTCGTTGTAACATGCCGAAAACAAATGGTTGAAATTCAATCCGGTATAAAACAAAATTAAAGCTCACTGGAAACGGTTTATGACCTGTCTTTAAATAAATTAAGCTACAAATCGACTAAAAAACTTTGAAAATGAAGAAGATCAAAAATCCTAATATGTTTTTGAAAACAAATATTTTCAGAGGTCATAACAGACATTAGATTTCAACGGCCAGGTATGAATTAGGTTACAACACCCCAGTAAGCCAATTGGGCCCGTTCTTGATAAGAGTAAGTCTCGAGACTACAATGTCGTAACAAATTCAGGCAGATCCCAAAACTTCACAAACAATTTTACGACGCCACAGTGTTTAAGGAACTATATTTACGAGAAGTTGCCTGCAAGAACTGTAAATCATCACCTACCTCTCAGCTGAACACCAACGGGTCTTCATTATAAAAAGACTACGGAGAAATGACAACAAAAAGAAAGACAAAACTGAACAGCATATAAATCTCAAAATTTTTAAATGAAATTAAATGGTAGAAGCCCTCAGTCAAGAACATGTAACTAACAGAGAGCAAAAAATGTGGATCAACAAAAGTATTTGAGAAATTTTATTAGTGAGATTGAGGTAAATTGTGACAAAAATGAGCGCAAAAAAGAGACGGTTGATAAAATCTTTTTTTTCAAAAATTAATTTGAAAGTCATTAAAACAAATGACTATCAACTGAAATAAATGAATAAGTTCAATTATACATCCTGGGGAAGCATTTGAGACACATCATTATCATGTATAATTACAGCAAAAAAGAGAAACTAAATTTTGCTAGAGAACTGCGTCTTAGCCCGTAAGCATAAAGCTTTCAACAAAGAACATTTAGCATAGACAGGCAGAATATCTATACTTTGAAGAAGAAGTCAATCAGAACAGTTCTAATAATTTTTTTTATAAATTACCTCTGGCTGCGATGAACGATAACTTTTTCACAGCTCTTCGGACAGCATCCCAAAGTTGAAGATAGGTATAGGAATATACAGCTGTCGAGTGGGGCCGACAACTCCTCGATGCCTACAAAGAGGACATATTATGCTTTTTTGGTGATCTTGAGTGCATTATGAACTGTAGATCCTATGCTCTCTTTCGATTGTAGCGTTTAATAATGTTGTGGTTTGGGATCACTTCACAAAAGATTCATTAACTTCGTCTTAAGTTCACTTCGGCCTTTAATTCGGTTATTTTCGGCGTTTTTCATCGAATTAAAAAATTGGAAGTCCAGTATTCTAATTGAATAAGTTTTCTAAACAATGGAATCTCTTTGGGTCATACTGGAGCATGTCTGATTTGAATTCGTTTTTCCTGATAAACAAAAAGTTTTAGTTCACGCAAATAATTCTTTTGAGAAACCGCCAGAAAAACTTGATTGCTACAACCTTGATCTTTTTTATGAATAATTATACAGTTTTTTCTCAGGACGCACAGAAAAAAGTGAAATTGCTTTACAAAACTAACTGATTACTTTCAGCTGCAAAAAGTGTTAGGATTGGCACTTTGCAAACAAATTGATCCGGACAACAACTACTATCACTACTATATGCGAGGGTTAAAGAAAATTCAATTTGAAATCTATTTTTTGCCAAAATTCAAGCAAGGAAAATCTGTTATTGTTGATTGTCATCTAACAGTTTAAGCTACCTTCCGATAAATGTGTCTAGACAAGTAGTGTGTACACTGCAAAACAAATAAAACAATACAAAAACCATTTTTGAACAAAATGTAGCATTTTTATAGGTCAATTTAGAGTTTAGTGGGAATTCCGTTCTGATGACAAAATAACATCAAATTAGACAGATGCATATTAATTGAGGTTAAACTTCCGTAAAATCTAAATTTAAAAAAAAAATTCACCCTCTTCAGTACCATAAGATTAGTTTGCTTCAGTGTAATTTACATAACCATCCTTGCTTCTAATATTTAACTAACTATTGAAGTAGAAAGATTCATTAGGCTTTGAATATTCCAATAGACGAAGCTGTAAAGCGAGGTTATTATTGACCATATATTCTTCCGGATCATTTCGATTATCTGACAATTTTCTGGAATTACCAAAAAACACATAAAACGTAAGAATATGGTAACAATTGTTTGAGAAGGTATGACATTGTCAAAATCTAGTTTATTTAGTTCAGTTTAGTGTTCAATAAACAGGCGTATTAATTTTAGTCATACTTGTATTTATTACCAGTGCAGCATTTTGTAGTAAACACATTAACGCACAGAAGTTTTCAAAGCTTTGAAGCTGATTTGACACGTAAACTTTCTCGACTTTTTAGTCTGGAATTAAGCCAGTCTATCTTTAAGTATTTAATTCTTTAGTCGCATTAAGTAGATCACCACAAGGAAATCAAAACCCTCCTGAAGCTCAAATTCAAGTCACCTGGTCTAGATAACTAGCTTTCTCTCACAAATATGTGTAAATGTCCAACACAATGCTTGTTTAACGGGTTTTGCAACGGGTGAAATTGTTAAAAAGTGAAAGGCAAAGTGAAAGAGTGAATGAAAGGCTATGTGGTGAAAGGGGGGGGGGCAATTTGGGTTTTGGGTGATATTGGGTTTAATCCTCCCAAAAGTGTCAATCTCGTGTCTGATATTCGCCCGGCGCTAATCAGCCAAAAATAGCCCAGCTCAAATAGTCGAGATCGTGTTAATCCTAAATTCTAGAGAAGAGAAGTATAAGAGCACGCTAGCTCATTAAAAACATATTATCGGACAATTTTCTTTATTTTTCCACAAAAGGGTTTTTGAATGATGTTCATATGTAAATTCGTTCCATTTTTGAGAGCTAAATGCCCATTTTTATTTCGATTGCTTAGAGGATCTGAATAAAATAACCGGGGAAAGAATTAGCCGGAAAAAAATGAACCGATTTCTTATTTTTGTTTGAAGTTTTGCAAACAAAACAGGAAAAACAACAAAATTTTTACGATCTTCTTCAAAAAACTATTATTCGCAGAACATTTTATAAACAATAATTTTTAAGTACGATATATTTCTTCATTTTTCGTCTAAATGAGACAGCAGATGATTTGAGATACGTTTAGAACATTCTTGAATTTTTCTCTCATTTGAAATATGTTGGACGGTGAAGAAGAGAAAGAGAAAAAGAGAGTGAGAGTGAGTGAAAATCAGTTAAGCCCAGAAGGGGAGGTAAACAAAGGTGCAAAATGAACAAACACGTTCAATAAACAACGCCAATTTACAATTCATAACCAACTACTTATTACAAAACAACAAGCCAACAGCCACCATGCACGCCATACCACCACCATGTGAACAAGTATCACCTATCAACAACCCCGCTCATATTCTCCAACCCCCCCCCCCCCCCCCCGTTCCTACACATGCCACCCTCACACCCATACACACACACGCGCACAACACACGCACACACACACATATATATATATATATATATATATATATATATATAAAATATATATATATATATATATATATATATATATATATATGAAACAAGAAAACACTAAATAAGAAAACACTTTTTAATAAGAACTAGCCCTTATAACAATTTTTCAAAGTAATAGCAATACCATTGTCCGCTTTCAGCTCAATCCTTCAATCAATTATCCTTTTTGCATATTTATTATGTAACTGATACGTCCCCTGTTAGGCAAGACTGCTTTTTATGCAACTCGATCACACCTTCGTATATTATATAACTTGTCATCCGCTTATTTTACAAGATATTATGCAAGTCCAGCTCTCATTGCGTAAGGAGGATACGCGTGAATGAGTCACAAAAACACACCCCTTTTTAATAAGTTCCACTTCACTTTGTTTTAGCCACCAAAACAGCATATAAAATGATTGTTTTGTTTGTTCATGTTAATGTTTGTTTGTTTTATGATGTTCTAAATGGGGTTAAACAACCTCTGAGGGGCAAGTTCAAGTCGAACATCAAACTGATATAATGAAACAAGAAATGTGAACAACCCCAAAAATTTGTGAAAAAATGACGCTTTTAAAAAATTGGGAAAACACTGCCCCGCCCTCAACTATTACCAACATGACATAAATTGATCTGCATTAAAATGTACGCCATTAATGGTACCTTTTGAAAAAAATAGGAAAGAGTATATAGTTCAAGACCAAAACACAGAGAAATTCTTCTTAACTGCTCTCCAGAGAATCGACAGAAAGCATCTTTTAAAGCCAAGCATCGGTCGTTTCGCGATTATGAAACTTAAAAATCAGAAACTTATAACAAAAAATAAGTGTCTCAACGAAACAACTACCAAAATATGTAGCTGGAAGGTAATACTGCTAGGCTGGAAAGATTTAGGAAAAACTGGAAAAACTTAAATTCAAAAGAGATGACAAATTTTCATCAGTTCTATTAAATACGGTCACATTGGCAAACTTAAAACAGGTCCCATTGGCGTTGATTACAGACCTAGTTATACATATTTAATTTCTGTTCAATTTACAGCTTAGGAATTTAAAGGCTTGAAAAAAAATTTTTAGCAAGTTTTTATTGAATTTTTTATATTCTTGACAGTATTCGTCGTTCTTGTTATTAGTCTTACGACTAATACAAGAACGACGAATACAAGACATATTTTGAATAATTAGTTCTTCTGGAGTTTCAGATGAATCTTCCTTGTCAAAAACTTTAGATGACAGCTGTTGGTTTTCACGACTGTTGATAGCTAATGGTTTAATGGTTTTATTAAATCAATAAAACTAATTGTATTTCAAAAAAATTACCATTTTTCTAAAAAAAATTTGTCCTTCATGTTTTTTCTTTGTCTACCGGTTACCTGGTCTCATTAAGGACAGGCCGTAATATTTTTTAAAATTAAATACACAGTAGTTTGTTCAATTTAGGTTTATTGTGTTGCTATTTATACTTTGTTTATTGCTTTTTAAAAAGAAAATAGACATTGAGTTTTGGTTGCAATTAATGTTAGATTCGGTTTTTTGATTTTTGCTTCTCTTGTCCCTCAGTCTCGTTATTGGCTGATCTGCTCGGCCCTCTAAAGTGGGATGATTTAATTCAATCAGTTGTTCTAAGCTTAAAACAATTTTTTATTCAAACACCAATTATTTTCGATATAGATGTAAATCCTTGAAAGTTTCCTCTCCTCCTCTTTTGGAAGACAATTAGGTCAAAAACTTTTCAGCACATAGGTATACTTAAATCTCGACTGGCAAATTTGCCCGATCTGCATATCTCTTGTTCATTTTTTTTATATTGAAATTGCAACAATATTGCGAAAAATAGATACTTTTAGCAAAAACAGGCAAAATTGAAGGGAATTGCGCAACCCGTGTTCGCAAAACTGTCCAAATTATAACGGCAAATTTGAGATACAAGCAGTGTCTCCTATTGTTTACCGGCTACGTATCACGAATCTGCTCGATTTATGTATCTATTTTTCGCAAGCAAATTAACTCTATTTCGCACAGAATGTATCTAATTTTCGCACTGAATGTATCTATAATCCGCAATTAAGCCAAATTTATTGCGCGTTTATTAGGTTGATGGAAAATAAAATAGCATCAGCTGATGTTCTTGATCGTCACTTCCTTATTTCTTCATGATTTTTTAGACTTTTTTTTGTTATCAAGCATCATTGTTTTGAGATAATTTTATTTAAAATCGACAAACAAAATAAATTCTGAAAAAAATTGGTTTCAACTTTTGTTTTCTTATGCTCTATGGTTGAATTGGCTATTTCATCAAAAAATCTAGCATTTGGGTAAATTTTTCATCTATAAAACGAGGGTTTGTCCTGTACCAACTTATTAACTCCTCTTATTTGTCCATAACAAGATAAGATTGGACTGAGACAGAGAGAAATTTCGGTAAAAAATCACATGTGAAATAATTACGGTTTTTTCTTGCTAAATTTGATTTAATGGGTGATTTGCATTTGAATTCAGCAATTGAGGTGTTTACTTCAGTTTTTTCAAAAATTTTGCGTCTACTTACAGGTTTACAGGTGTCTTGCTCATTTAATAAATCTTTAATTTGCTTCTGCATGCTCCAAAGCGCGCTTTTAATTAGGCTCAATTGCGATTTAGAGACAAATCTATTGTGAAAAATTGATTCCTCTAAAGTTAGCAGAAACGTGCCACAAGACTTGTCACCTGTTTTACAAATTTAAGGTATCTCAGTTTCTTAAAAATGACTTTTGCGAAAAATAAGGCACAAAACTTGTCTCCTATTTTTGTTCATTCTATGTATTTTTTTCGCGCATTTTTTACTAACGCGGGAATTTTGGTTTATACCTCTGCGTCGTAATGAAGATGGAGTAGCGGATTTCGGAACATTGTGTGCGAACGCACATTACAGAGCCTCCCGGTTTTTTTTGTATATGTAATGTTTTTAATTGATCTGAGTCGCAGCCATTTTTTTTTGAAAGTAGGTCTAATTTGTAATGTCTGAAGCTTGTAATGTTATTTGTCCTTTGGTTCAAAACCTTTGTTGAAAATTGACTAAATTTCAATATGCTAGTCAAAGTTAATTTAAAAAATGCTGCATTAAAAAAACTTGGATAAATCTTTTGTCAACCAGAAAACATCGCCAATCGTTGAAAATGAATGTTCCTCAAAATTTTGAAGCGCGGTACTCAAAATGCAACAAATGTGCAAGAATAATCTTATATGAAGCGATTTTAAGATCATGAAAACTTGTTGTTAATGAATGTGTAATGAATTGAACCAGAAAGCTTGCAATTTCGATACATATAAATATGCTCTAAACAATTTCCCTTAATAAGAGGAGCTCTGATTACATAAGGTTTCTTTGATTTAAGCTACTCCAATTTATTTAAATTTATCTCTCTTTTAAGTTACTTGGATTGTTATGAACTTATTGAGCTCCATTCAAATATTCTGCGGCGTCATTTGAAAACATACTCCATAAATAAACAAAAGACACAAGCCATAAATTGTCAAAACCTCGGGAAAGAATTTTACCCCAAGGTACAAACTCAACCTTCACTTTAAAAATATAATTAGCTCAAAGTAAATGAAAATCAACTTCAGTATTTTATTTAACGCTACAATCTTTATAAATAATAATTACCCTCAAAAGTTCAAATGCGCTGAAAACAACCTAATAATATATTGGTGATGAAGATCTATAATCCAGTCGGAACTTGCCATTCTAAAAAGTCTGCACTTATTTTCAAGGACACTAAAACTGGAAATGAACGCTTCCGTGACACGCATTTATTGAACGAAAAAAATTCTGATCGCGCATTGGCGGATAATGATGTGAAGGAAAATATCTGATCATGCATTGTTTAAACTAGATATGAACGAAAACAATACAACCACGCTTTAGCAAAAATAGATATAGGCGAATCTTTATGGTCGAGTAACGTTTTGATAGGCAGCTGAAACGTTTCCAAAAACACTTGCGATCAAACTCTCTAAAATGAAAGAACCTTTTCAAGTTCTCTTTCTTGTTTTTGAGTGTTCACTGCTCAAATTTAAGTTGACCTATAACAAGAATAGCTAATTTTTTTGACAAATAACAGATGAACTTTATGAACAGAGCGAAAGGTGAAAACAAGAATGCAATGACTTAAAATTCGCCAAAGTTGAAAAAAGTTTATAGTCCAATTCTTTCATTTCCGGAATTTTGAGAATTTTTCCAATTTTTTAATAGGCGACTTTATAATATCTTATAAAGAATATCTTATACAAAAAATTTTAAAAAGGGGACAAAAAATTTCAAAAGTTATTAAAATCATTAAATTTGGGAATACTCAAACGTTCTAAATTTGATTTAACTCAAACTAAAATGTGTTTTTTAAACTTCGTGTATTTAAACTTTTCAAATTACTTTGAACTGAAAAATTGATCCATGTTTTCACATTGTTGGAGATGCAAAATGTCCCTCAATTTTTCACTGCCTTTAACATTTTGTCACGCTGTTCATGCGAGACACTGCACTGCAAGAGATACAGCCTATTTGGCGATTTAATTAGTGAAAACGACTCTTAGACATGTTCAAAAATATCTGTGGTTCAATAATCTGGCAAAAGCGGGAGCCATTTTTCTGATAGAAAAAAAATAAAAACTGCTAAGTCAAGCAAAAATCAGAGAAAAACATGAAGACAAGATTGTGCTGCTTTTAAGCACAATTAATTCAGAAACAGGTACCTTTAATAACACTTGGATGACGAAACAATCGATTGAGTCAACTACGTTCTAGAATTTTGGCGGCATTTCCGCAGAGATATTTCTCGATGTTACTGAAAAACTGGTCCAATGCATTTGAACTCAGTTCTAACTGTCAGTAAAACTTCAGCAATATTTCAGCGTTTACTTTTGGGGTAAGAGGGCTGAAAAGTACTGAAAAGCAGAGTCAAACAATGAAGGGAAAAACTTAGAGTAATAAAATTTCACAAATTCAGTGCCTTTCCCGCAACTTTTGAGCGCTAATTTTCACCAAGATTTTTTTCATAGTTTTCAGCAATAACCACGCAAACGAAAATATAACTAATGTTGGGGCGGGGTAAGCAGGCGCAACTACACTGAAAATGGACCACGACCAGAACTAGATTCAAACAAGCATCTCAAACGGGCTATCCTAGTGTGATAACCATTACAGCAACTCTGATAATAGAGATCGTTCATCTCTTGAGATACATCTCCATGTTTTTTTTTCTCAACACTTCATCTCTCCGGCTAAGTTTACGTTGAAAAAATAGAATTTCTTGTCATGCTATGACAAAGCTTATTTTATGCATAACTTTCATTAACTTGTTCTCTCTCAAAGTTCTCAACTACTTAGCATGAAGAACAGATTGACTTACCCAATCCAGTGTCGGGTGTTCGTTCCAGCTTCGTTTCGTTCACAGTCTCCGGCCTGTCCTCCCCGTACACCCAGAACTCACTGGAGTCCCTGTGGTAGCCCTGGTTCTCTTTGAAGTACACTGGGTACTTGTTGTACACTATCACATCTGGTAACCCTGGCTCACCTGAATCACAAATATTTGCATACCTGAAAATATCTGAAAAAATGGACTTTTAATATTTGGCAATCTTCGGCACTGTTCTTCCCGATGAGCAGAGCACAATTTTCCGAATTTCTTTAATAACTTGCTTTAAACCAATTAAAAAACAGAGTCCTCATCGGTGTCTAAAACTGCTTTCTAAAACCATTTAAAAGTTCTTGAAGGTAATTCATAAAAAATTTCTTTGCATTCGGCTTAAAGTGAACTGGTCTCTGAAATTTTTGAAATATGAAACTAATTTTTGGGCCACTTAAGAGCAACACAAAGTTTATTGCACCATTTGAGACTAAATGCTCATAATATTCTATTTTTCGAAATGTTTCTACAACTTTTTGGATCCAGAGTAAATCACAAATATTTGAAAAAAGTGCAGCCAAATTTTCTTAGAACTTTCTAAGTAGCGTCAGTGCTACAAAAATTAGTGGTAATAAGTAAAACAGCTAAAAACGAAATCAATAAGCCAAATTGTTTAAAATAACAACGTGAAGAAAAGAAAGTCCAGTAGTCATATGAAAGCTTTTAACTTCAAGAACTGTGCAGTAAAATGTAAATGTACAGCAAGTTACCCTGAAAATTTTGGCATTTGGCAAGAAAATGAAAAAGAGAGCTCGGTAATGAGCGTCTGCACAAAAAATTCCGACTCCGCTCAACCACCTTTCAGACTTAATTGTCCCCAAATGAGGACGAGATCACTTTATATAGGAAAACAATAGTGTATGCATTCAAAAAAAATCGCTGCAAGCTCTAACAACTATACAAAACAAACAATAATTCATTAGAGGACCGATCAAACTTGCCATTAGGAGAGTAAAAGACAAGGCAAACAAAAAAATCAAATTAAAACAACAAGCATTACTGACGATCAAAACTGAATGTCTGTCTACTTTTTCTTAAAAAACCTGATGAAAAAGTCAAAATAGCATCAGATAAAGAATTAACTAAACCAAATGTTTTGTATTTCACCAGAGAAGATATGCAAACTTTCTCTATTGACAATATTTACAACTAGAGAGAAATCAGAAAGCGCAAAGTGAGAAAATATGTTTTCTGAAGACAACTAAATTCAAAGCCAAGAAGGCAATTAGCAAGAAGGCAAAGTCTTCATTTACACTTTTATACAAAACCATTGAGACCTGTCATTGTCCCGACTGCTCAACGACTACAAAAGGAACAACTAAAGGCAAAAATCAAAAAGTCATTTCAATTCGTGAGGAAACGGTATAGCAGCCGACAAGACAAAAGCTATTCACTAAAAAAATGAAAATAATCAATTGCGCCCTATTTCTACTACATTGATGTGATACGGGACTTTTCATTAATGCGCATTAATTTAGGATCAGACAGAAGAGTAAACAATAACCTCAAAAACTAGAAATTCACAAAAACCAAAAAAAAATTGAAAACTCCTAGTATCATCCCCAAAAATCAAAAAAATAAAAGCAAAGAAAACTTCCTCATAATTCACATCAAAAAAAAAGCAAGGTCTCTTTCTCCAAAGATTACACTAAAAAGATGCGGAGAGAAGATTTGAAGTGGCAAATCTCAAAAACCATTTTTTCTTTCAAAACAATTTTTTTAAAAGCGTAACGCATAACAACCGTAAACTACCAACTAGAAAGTGGTACTTAATTTAACTTGTTAATGCTGAGGAAGCAATTTGTACATGTGATTAGTAGGATTAAGTAACAAAAAAAATAAAAATTCACAATGAATCTTGGCAGAACTGAAATCTTCACGAACAAATTTTCGCAAATGGTGTTGAAGCCAAAAAACAATATGCGTTTAGCTGAAGTTATTATGTATGTTCATTGGCCTCCCTTTGCTGGTAAATTAGACCAGTCAGAACTTGAGTTCTGATTTGAAATCATTTCACTCTGGTCTGTAACTGACATGAAGAAAACTAAAAAAAGCAAAAAAAAATAATATTTCGAAAAAATGTAGCAACTAATAAAAATCCAAATAACCTTTGAACTAAAAAATTCCACAACTTGGCCAAGACTGGATTATCTCCTGCTTTTTTTCCATTAAAAACAATAAAATTCATTTCCCATTGTATCCGAAATAGCTATCTTGACCAAAAAGTCATTATATCAAACATAATTGATACATTTCGGATACTTATCAATTCATATTACCATAAATCTTAAGAGTTCCTTAAAAATCTAAGAAAAAGGTTGATGAAGCCATGAAAACCTCCTGTTTTACTAATAAAACACCATAATAATTCAATTTATCTTATTGAAAAGTAAAGTGACTTCCTATTAACTGAGCCATTAGATAAAAAAGACACTCTTGTAATTGGGGGGAAAAACGCAAAAATTACTTCAGAAAAAACAGACACAAAATACAAGCCGAATCCTTATTCACTGAAAACAATCAATGATGACACCAAGTCTGGTCTTGCTATTGCTTAACAGCTGTTAAATGCAATTGTTCTACAACGTTGCGAGTCAAATTTTTGGCAATAGATGGTCATAATACATCAAAAAATTTATGCATTTCTTTGAAAATTGTTTTCATTGAAAATGTTAAATCCAGAAGCCTTTCTTTGAAACCCGAGGTCAAATAAGCCCATATATGACTGAACTAAGATTGGGTCAGCTGTCAGCAGTTTTCATGTGTGCAATACCGGTCAAACTGGCCAAAGTGTTCCAAATAGGCATATTACATGGCATTTCCATTAAAAAAAATGCTGAGATTTCAAAAATTCAGCTGATAATTTAGCCAAAGTAGTTAGTTCAAACAATTCACTAACTTCCTTTTAGCGTTAAACTTAAAACCAATGAGACTAATATTTAGAATATTTGTCAAAAGATTTTGCAAAAATTGATCAAAATTTACGAAACGTTACAAACATGTGAACAAAACAACGGGTAAAAAGCTACTGTTCACAAAATTTTAGAACTCCGTTACCCCTCGGAAAACGCCAAACTAAAAAAAACTTTTTTTGAAATTTAACCCTTGGCAGGCTTTCTAATGATACCACTCACAAACATGTACGATGAATTAATCAAACAGCGAAAATTGACTGAACAAAAAAAACCGAGTTGAGCATATTTTTCCTCTCCTTCTAAAGTGGTTGGGAACAAAAATATCAATTGGGTGGTTTTTGGTGTTTCAGTGAGTGTACTACTTTGTTTACTGCGTTATGCATTTCATTGACGGTGAGGTTTGAAAATTACTTATTTTTTCAAAATAGGTCAAAAATTTTCAATCGGTTTACGGCTTGAAACGTACGTTGGAGCACTGGACCAAATATAACCCGCAATCCGTCTTCATTTCAGAAATATTTGGTTTCTAGTCTTCTAGTGAACGAACGAGTTTTTTTTGGCACCCGAAAATTTTAAAGTATCTTTAATAAACTTTTTAAGCATTTATGAACATTAGTTTAAATTAGCGAAAGACCGAAAAAATGTTATTTCCTGAAAACATTCTTATGAACCGGATGTACAATTAGCCCATATCTGGGTAAAAGAAGATTGTGTCAGCAGTTTTTTTTCTGCACCACCGGTCAATCTGAACAAAAATGGCTAAAAAGGCATATTTGATGCCATTTTTGTGAAAATTTTGTGAAAAGAAAAATGCAGATTAATAAAAATTTGCAAAAAGTTTTGGTTCAAACACGTTATTGGCTGTCTTTTACCTTTAAAGTGAAACCAATGAGACGATCAGAAAAAATATTATCAGATTTTATAGAAAATGATCAATATATAAGCAAAATATATGAAAGACGAGAACAAAACAACGTAAGACAGGGTAGCGTCCACAAATCTTTAAATCTGCGTAACTCCTCGGAAAAAGCGAAATTCGAAAAAAAGTCTCTTTAAATTAAAATTTTACAATGGATCAGCTTTCTAATGATACCACTCACAATCCTGTACGATGAATATATCGATAGGCAAAAATTGGCTGCAAAAAAACCAGTTGAGCATATTGTTTCTCCCCACCCCCCCCCCCTAAATTGGGTCAGAACAAAAAACTTAGAATGACAACGATCTTCAAAGAAGGTGTATGCAACTGATCGTAATAGTTCCCTAAAATCACTGTAATTAACTAAATATTGCCGTAATCGACAAAGTCTTGAAACTCGACCTGCCAATTATTTTAAAAATTATGAGAAAACCAATTCAAATAACACAGAATTATCACAAAGGCTTAAGAACTTTTAGAAGCAGAAAGTAAAGGAAAGTATATGAAAAAAAATTGAACGGATTTTTTTCAATGAAAAGGAATATTATTTTGATAATATATTCCTATGCTTTCTTAACATTGTTGAAGAACTTGATTACATTTCAATATTTTCAAATTTGATTGATATGTAAAAGTGAGTAGAACTGAAGGTTGAAAAACAGAAACTAAAAATAAAACTTATACAATTGTGCATGTTCATCCCTAACGCCGCCACATAGTCTGATGAGTGTTCAAATATTAAGTGAATTCAGGCAAAGCAACTTTTTGAACAAAAACAGATGCCAAAACAAAAACAATTTGGTCCCGAAACTGTACACCATGCACTAATTGAGGAGTAAAGATTTTCAATTTTCAAAACTTTCAACTTTCGATTTTCAAAAAAATATCAGTATTTCGAAAAATGAAACTCACATTTCTGGCCATCGAAACGATCGTTTTTTAGGCTTAAAACACATAAGCACTGAGGCCCTTATCAACTCAAAGAAATCAAGAAACATCACCTGGTAATGGTAACTATCAAAAGCAAAAACAAAACAAATTAGTTAACTAAAAAACAGTTTTTCACAGTTTAATGCTGGACCTGTAACTCTGTATTCTACAGCTTATATAATGAAACAGCATTGATAGCTGTTGACTATAGTTGAAACAAAGCAACCCAAAAAACTATGGTTGTGAATTGTTTAAAAATTTTTCTCATAAGATTTAGTCGACAAACACACCAAAAGTTGACATACCTTGCATATGAAATTCAGACAACCAGAAATTAGAGCAGACCTTAAAAAATTAGATTTCATTTTTAATAGTAACTTTGAGTTCTCAAGAATCAAACTGAAAGTATCTTAAAACATGTATTGATGCTAAAACTATTGAATGACAAGAACCGTGAACATAATTGTAAAACGACCTTTTTCTTGCCTCTAATTGTGCCACTAATCATAAAAAATCCACAAATAACAAAACAGCCTCGATTTAAGGCTAACATAATAACTGACCAATTATGCAAAACGTAGTAGCCAAAAGTTCAAAATTATGACATTCTGCATAAAAATTTGAGAACACGTATTTTTTGCGTAACATACTTTTGGATGGGTTAAAACTGCTTTCAGTCAGAGCTCTCCCCTTATGAGATAGTAAAAACAATTGAAAAGGTAACTCAAACGAAAAACAAAAAACGGCCACAAGGCAGGAAAAACAGATAAATTTCTTATACTCCTGCAAAATATGATTGAAATATAGAAATTAAGCAGACAAAGAGAAGTGCGAAATAGAGTCAAATGCTGCACAAATTTAACTCCGACAGAAAATGGAGAAATAGGAACAGCTTAAACCTCTTAAGAACAATCTTGTCAGGATCTGTTGAGTTAATTTTATAAAACAGAAAATAGACATACTGGGCCGCATTACCGCAAACTATCATTCATTTGGCTTATCTTTGACCAGCAAACTAAAAATAGGAACATTTCAAGCGTTTTAGCATTCATTGGGTATCGGAAAAAAACGGATTTCGTAAAAAGAAGTGATATTACTTTTTAAGATTAACTATAGTAAGAGAAAATGTGAACAAAATCAGCTCAGAATTTTGTCGACGCTCTCAAGATTTTAGACCTGGACAACTAAAAAAAAAACGAAACAAATGCTACAAACGCTCCTAATAAAGTATCCTATGCTTCTGTCTACTGTCAAAAATTGGCTGAATAACATAAACCAGTTGAGCAGATATTTTGGTGGTCGGAACAGACAAGACATACAGTCCCTGCCTCCTTGAAGCTGTCGCTGTGAGAATGAGCTCTGACTTAACAGTATCTTCAGGTTAACCATACCATGACCAATGTTGGCTGCAATGATGGTACCACGTAAAAGTTTTAGACGCAAAAAAGGTGGCTACAGTCACAAAAAAGCAATGCTGCTCATAAAAAGATCAGACTGAAATGTGGGGAATAAAACGAAAAAGGACAGCTGAGAACAGGCTACTGTAGGCCTAATGCTGTTCCGCTGCAGTTACGCAGGAACCACAAATTAAGACAATCATCGTCACATGGTCTTCAAAAAAAAGAAAGACAAGTAAATTGAGAGCATGAAAACTCAAATACCCTAATTCATTGATAATGAATATTTTTAGCATCAGAAAAACTTTCCTTTAAGTTACTGATCGTTTAAAAAGAAAAACATTTATTGCAAAAGCCAGATATAAATTTATGGACAATTTATCAGACAACTTTTATAAACCTAGCTGTAAAAATTAACCGTTGGATAAAAGTGTCATCGGCATATTACAGAGTGCGAAATGCGGGATGTTTTGCAATTACAGTGGCAGGGCAGAACGTCAAAAAGTTTAAACAAATACTAATCGCAACTTAAACTTGCAAAAAAAACGATAGCTGTTAAAGTTATTAAAATAAATTCGCATAGTATCTATCTATTATTTTTAAGAAGGTATTTGGATAAAGCCTATTTATAGGTACCAATTATAAAAAGGTACGTACGTGAATTCGGAACTAATATGTTCGGAAAAATCAGTACAGTTCTAATCTGCATTCAAATTTTAAGGTCTGAACTGACCTAAAATCTCCTTCAAAAACAAAATTGACGAAGATTATCCATCCTATGTGCCAACAGTGCTACAGGTTTTCCATATTCTAATACCTAAACTAAGTAGCCTACTTGAAATTGATCATTGAAGAAAATTTCGAGTAATGAGTCTTCCCAGCGTTGACGCCAGTAGTTGATGAATATAATTTGGGGTCGGAGCTGTTAGAATCGTGGTACTCGGCAAAAAATATTCTACCTCTATTCTTCATTCTAACATTTTTGGCCATAGGAAAGTTAATAGGAGAACAAAATGACAAGAAACGATCCCTTCATTTTGTTCTTTAATCAATTTATAACGTATTTAAACAGAAAAAATCTTGAAAAATACTGGACAGTGATTTTGGAAGCTTATCGTCTTCCGCTATGTAGGACTCTTTTTAGATAAACTTTCAGATCCTGAATCTTGCAAGATAAGTGTTCTTTGTGAAAATCTTTCAAGATCTTGCAAAAACATAAGCGTCAACAAGAGGAGTTTGAGAAGATTATGGCTCGTGTCTGACTAGGGTAAAATTTGACCATGCATTAAATGACCAAAAACAATAATTCAAACTGTCAATGCACGAGTGAAATTTTACCAAGTGAATAAAAAAACATTTTGAAACCTCAACACGCTTATTTGTTTGACATTCTGGGGTTCTATCACCTATGCATATACAACTGTGATATAAGAGAACAATTTTATCAGATCTGTGATATAAGAGAACAATGAAAAAAATGGGAAAAAATATCAAATTTGGTAAATCATTTGAAGTGTTAAGTTAAACTTGTAATGTTGATACAAGTAATAAAATAGCACTGACCACAATTCTTTGACGGTTTAACGATTCTATGAATTATTTTACAAAGGTTTTGCAATTAAGTCATTATGTGGTTTAAAAGGTTAAAATTGGTCAATATTGTCTATTGAGGGCAGAATACCAAAAAGAATTAGTTCATTATTATTTAAACCAAGTATGAACCTTTACCTCATTTTTCTACATTTTGGGAAACCCGAGAACATTCATCCCTCGACACTTACCAGTTACAACTGACAGACTATACACCCAACATAGTAATGTAACACAATAAAATCTGTAATTGCGGGTAAATAATGTCCACGTACACAACCCTCGCGGTCTTTGCCGTATAAAAAGTGCCATCATCGATTAGTAACAGCCAGCAATGTGCACCTTTTTGTCAATTTCAATTATTTTTCCGTCAAATCTCAAAAGGAATGGAAATAGTAAAACGAAAATAAAAGCCCAGTAATCATAATTTGAGGTAAAATGCGGAATTTTTGCAATAAATAAAGCTAAAAAAAAAGGGATATATGTCAACAACTGGTCAAAACGGGATAACTACCATCTAATTAACAACAAATTGTTCTCGTCAACTGGGAAAAAACAGTTCAAACCACATTAAGATGGAAGAAAAGCAATATTTCAGATTAAAAGGGAAAACGTTGACAAACATTACTAATGCTTTTAAAAATCAAACTTATGACTTCAAAGGTCAATTTTACGGCTGTTAATACTTAACTTCTTATAAAGAGGGCATACTTAAAAACGCCAATTATTGCAGTAAATTATTCGACAAACAAGCAGTGAAAAATTACTGCGCTGAACTTAATTTACAAGTTTTTTTGAGTAAGTCGATAATTTGGTAGACCAAATGTGGAATTTCAAGTATTTTAACCGGTTTCAAGCCAGACATTAAAGATAGACAGTCAAAGATGGGCCAAATCTCAAGGGCATACGAACATCCCAACTTTTTACCCAACCCGATAAAATTTAATTTGGCGAAAACCGTTAACGGGCAAAATGGTTAGTTAGCTAAGGGGCTAAAATATGCTCAGTGGTCTTAATGAATAAACACGGTAGACAGTTAAAAATAAACTTAACTTAAACAGGACTTAGATTTGCACTGACAAGAAAGTTTCAACCTTTTACAGGTAGTAAAAATTGTGATAAATTATAATAGTGAATACTACTACTAGTTATTAGTACTAAATGATAAAATCCGGAAGTTAAAAGGTAATGTTGAACGAAACGGATATAATAACAAAATAATAAAAAGGAGATCTTTTTTATACCGTAAAGTTGATGCCGAGATTAAATTTAAACCACTATTGCGGCAAATAAACTTTTAGTAGCAATTTATAATTCGGGGGGAAATTGAGGCGAATTCAGTTGATATTTTGGGTAAATTTAGATATTAAGGGCGCATATTGTTGAGGCAAATGTTGGAGTATTATAAAAGTGGCAATAAGTAACCGATATATCTGTTCCCGTTTTCCCAAAACTCCTTCCCTCCAAAATTAATCCCAAATTCCTTAAAATTTACCGCTAAATTGTTCCCTTTAATTCTGCGATCTAAAACCGCCGTGTTTTATATATTTCGGCTTTATTGCAATACCTTATTGTTATACATAATACTTATACGTTACTGAACAAAAAAATCAAGTATTTTGTTCACAAGCGTAAATGCTAATCGTAATTTCAGCCAATCACATTACAGTATTTCAGGATTCTTTCCATTATAGTACAACCAATTGTTAAAAATTTCCGAGATTTTCCATTTTTTATTAAAATTCCTCCACTTAATCCTGAAGTGAGGAAAAAATGGGGTGAGGTAAGATTACATGTTCCGTATTCTCTCATTTCCAGGTTAAAAAACAATGGCAAAAAAGTAATCTTATAACTTATCATCGTTAATAATGATAAACTGCATACTTAACCAATATAGCTTTGTAATATTTCGATGTAGCTAAAATGTTTTCTCAGCGTGAAATTTATTTACATGGAGAAATTGACCTGTCGGTGAAAGTTTAAGTACAATTTTTATCTCAGTTCTTATTCGAAACAGAAAAGTAGAAATTGATTACAAAAAAAGGAACATTTTTGGTCAAAATATCACGTCTCGATAATGAAAAATGGGAAGTTGCTTATCAAATTTACATCATTACAAGCCAGTCTTTACGCCAGAGCCTCAACCAAATTCCACAAATTAGCCCAATATTTTATTGAGGCAGAGACACTGCAGCGTTATGAATTTTGTCGTTCAAAATTTGTTATCAAATCGACGCAATTAATTTCTGTAAACGCTCAACGTTTGATATGATTTATTGAGTATCGATACTTGAACGGTACGAAAAAAATCACAAACGTGAACTCTTTTCAGAAGCTTTCAGACGCGTCGTTTATCAAAGCACTTTTAAGTAAAACGCAGAGATGAAATGTTAAGAGCTTTTAAAAACACGTTCAGAAATTGAGTGAAACCGCGGTCAAGTGTCTTAAAACAGTTATGCTCTGCTTCCCATGTCATTATAATGCTTAAGCTGACGTTTAGTAGACAATTTTGCGCAATTAATGCGCTGACAAATGCTCAGCATGGAATAATAAATACTACTATCTGATGGGCGAGTTCAGCTGTTCGATTTTAAAAATTTCAAACGAAAAAAGCGAAAAGCAACTAGAAGACCTGAAACCAAATATTTCTGAAAAAAAAATAAAGGCTGATTGCGCGTTATTTTTGGTCCATCACTCCAACGTACGTTTTAGGTCATAAACTGTTTGGAAATTTTTAAACCTCTGTTTCGAAAAGTATTTTTTTTAAATTTCACCATCAATAAACTACCTTGTGCGCTTTTGAGTACGCTTCTTAATGTAGCAAACTAGGCAGAACTAGTTCAAAAACCACCAAATTGATATAGTTTGTATTCATATTGTTTGGTAAACCACGTGTAGTGTTGTTCAATTTGCAATAAAGAATTGTTTTTGAAATAGGACAATAATTAGAAGAAAATCTAAGTCTCAGAGAGCAACAAAAAGTTATCATAAAATTTCATTTTAAGACTTGAAAATTCCAGACTTGTGTAAATTCTGAAAACAATAGAACGAACTTGAGGAACGCCTGTTGAAACGCTCTTTTAGCTATTCGAAGACTTCTCAAAAAGCTAAAACAAGTAATCAAACTTTCAAACCAAAACATAGTTCCATCTTGAAAAGGAAAGCATTTAAAGCAACATTTTTATTTTTAAACTTTTGCAAGGCAACAGTAAAGAAAAAGCTAAAAAGTTTCAGAAAAAAATTTCAAACATCCATAAAACTTTAGTTGCATAAAAATATTAAGCTGGAAAATTCAATATAAGGCGGTATTTTAGAGTTGCAATGTTTGACACGGCTGTCAAAGGGTTAAAATTGGTCAAAAAATTACAAAACTGAATTCTGATATTCCATTAAATATTGCAACTTTTTCCACGAAATGGTTGTAGTTTAAATTACTTTCAGATATTCCGTCCTTTCCGTTTTATTCTCGATTACAGATAGTTGCTGTTGTTGCTTGCTCAGCTCTCCAAACTCGTTCATTTGAACTCAATGTGAAAAAGGTCACACACTGAATCAATCAAACAGACAAAATTCTTACATTTTGTTGGTTTTTCGTATTTTAGCAAATTTGCCCAAAATCAGCGACAATGCGAAAATCACCAATCAAATTGCCATTCATTGTCGCTAATCATGGCAGCAAATTCTAGCGACATTAGCCGCGCGAAAAATGGTGACTAACCCCCAAAACCAAAGGACTAGATTAGAGTCGGCGACGAGATCAAAAGATTAGAATCAATTACACTCATCGCTAGAATTAGTGCAGTGTAGAATGCAAAAACCTGAGGCCTATTGTGATACCTGTATCTTTATTATTAATTCTTCATTTTATTTAGTGCAGAAAAAGTTAATACGATGCCATAATACTTATACGTTACTGAACAAAAAAATCAAGTATTTTGTTCACAAGCGTAAATGCTAATCGTAATTTCAGCCAATCACATTACAGTATTTCAGGATTCTTTCCATTATAGTACAACCAATTGTTAAAAATTTCCGAGATTTTCCATTTTTTATTAAAATTCCTCCACTTAATCCTGAAGTGAGGAAAAAATGGGGTGAGGTAAGATTACATGTTCCGTATTCTCTCATTTCCAGGTTAAGAAACAATGGCAAAAAAGTAATCTTATAACTTATCATCGTTAATAATGATAAACTGCATACTTAACCAATATAGCTTTGTAATATTTCGATGTAGCTAAAATGTTTTCTCAGCGTGAAATTTATTTACATGGAGAAATTGACCTGTCGGTGAAAGTTTAAGTACAATTTTTATCTCAGTTCTTATTCGAAACAGAAAAGTAGAAATTGATTACAAAAAAGGAACATTTTTGGTCAAAATATCACGTCTCGATAATGAAAAATGGGAAGTTGCTTATCAAATTTACATCATTACAAGCCAGTCTTTACGCCAGAGCCTCAACCAAATTCCACAAATTAGCCCAATATTTTATTGAGGCAGAGACACTGCAGCGTTATGAATTTTGTCGTTCAAAATTTGTTATCAAATCGACGCAATTAATTTCTGTAAACGCTCAACGTTTGATATGATTTATTGAGTATCGATACTTGAACGGTACGAAAAAAATCACAAACGTGAACTCTTTTCAGAAGCTTTCAGACGCGTCGTTTATCAAAGCACTTTTAAGTAAAACGCAGAGATGAAATGTTAAGAGCTTTTAAAAACACGTTCAGAAATTGAGTGAAACCGCGGTCAAGTGTCTTAAAACAGTTATGCTCTGCTTCCCATGTCATTATAATGCTTAAGCTGACGTTTAGTAGACAATTTTGCGCAATTAATGCGCTGACAAATGCTCAGCATGGAATAATAAATACTACTATCTGATGGGCGAGTTCAGCTGTTCGATTTTAAAAATTTCAAACGAAAAAAGCGAAAAGCAACTAGAAGACCTGAAACCAAATATTTCTGAAAAAAAAATAAAGGCTGATTGCGCGTTATTTTTGGTCCATCACTCCAACGTACGTTTTAGGTCATAAACTGTTTGGAAATTTTTAAACCTCTGTTTCGAAAAGTATTTTTTTTAAATTTCACCATCAATAAACTACCTTGTGCGCTTTTGAGTACGCTTCTTAATGTAGCAAACTAGGCAGAACTAGTTCAAAAACCACCAAATTGATATAGTTTGTATTCATATTGTTTGGTAAACCACGTGTAGTGTTGTTCAATTTGCAATAAAGAATTGTTTTTGAAATAGGACAATAATTAGAAGAAAATCTAAGTCTCAGAGAGCAACAAAAAGTTATCATAAAATTTCATTTTAAGACTTGAAAATTCCAGACTTGTGTAAATTCTGAAAACAATAGAACGAACTTGAGGAACGCCTGTTGAAACGCTCTTTTAGCTATTCGAAGACTTCTCAAAAAGCTAAAACAAGTAATCAAACTTTCAAACCAAAACATAGTTCCATCTTGAAAAGGAAAGCATTTAAAGCAACATTTTTATTTTTAAACTTTTGCAAGGCAACAGTAAAGAAAAAGCTAAAAAGTTTCAGAAAAAAATTTCAAACATCCATAAAACTTTAGTTGCATAAAAATATTAAGCTGGAAAATTCAATATAAGGCGGTATTTTAGAGTTGCAATGTTTGACACGGCTGTCAAAGGGTTAAAATTGGTCAAAAAATTACAAAACTGAATTCTGATATTCCATTAAATATTGCAACTTTTTCCACGAAATGGTTGTAGTTTAAATTACTTTCAGATATTCCGTCCTTTCCGTTTTATTCTCGATTACAGATAGTTGCTGTTGTTGCTTGCTCAGCTCTCCAAACTCGTTCATTTGAACTCAATGTGAAAAAGGTCACACACTGAATCAATCAAACAGACAAAATTCTTACATTTTGTTGGTTTTTCGTATTTTAGCAAATTTGCCCAAAATCAGCGACAATGCGAAAATCACCAATCAAATTGCCATTCATTGTCGCTAATCATGGCAGCAAATTCTAGCGACATTAGCCGCGCGAAAAATGGTGACTAACCCCCAAAACCAAAGGACTAGATTAGAGTCGGCGACGAGATCAAAAGATTAGAATCAATTACACTCATCGCTAGAATTAGTGCAGTGTAGAATGCAAAAACCTGAGGCCTATTGTGATACCTGTATCTTTATTATTAATTCTTCATTTTATTTAGTGCAGAAAAAGTTAATACGATGCCATAATTTAGTTCATATTTCAGTTCGCCCGTCATTCTTATTTCACATCTAGTTAGTATTTCACGTTTCCCGCTTTAAGTTCCTTTTAATCAGTTGTCTAGTATTTCCCGCCTCGTGATCAGAGAAGTCTGTTCACTTGATCCCATTTATTTATATCCACTTCACTTTTATTCTTCTCATTTCTTAATTCAAAATCAGTTGCTTCAGTCTCTTCAATCTCGCGCCGCAAGATAAAGTATAAAATTTAGTACGTATTTCGCCCAGCGAAATGCAACTGTAACAAAAATACGCTTTAGCGTGGCAAAAACTACATCAATTATGTAGAATAAGACATGGCGCAGCCAGCAAACAAAAGAACATCACTTCACTTAGAATAGACGCATTTTGGGACAAACCTACACCCTACCCACCACTGCGATGGGAGAAGTGGAGTGTCCAGTTTAAACTGGCCTTGCTCGCTAGAGAAAACATCAACCTTGATACACTCCTCGGCCCGAAACCCGAAATGGTTGAACTTCTACTGAAACCAATATATGAAGAAACGATTTTCGGATCCTCTGCACAATCAGAACAGGAACGAAATGCCCGACAAAAGATGAATTGGCAAAACAAATGCCAATGACTAATTGAAATCGGAAAAAATGTGTGGGGATAAACTTTGGCCACTTGCGGATCAAAAAACAGTTTCTCTCCTCTATCTAAGTATTGGTATAGAGGGACGCAGAATTCTCAACTACAAAAATCTTCATACAATGATTGACACTCTAACGACCGCCGAATTCGAAGGTCGTAGAAGACGCGTTCATAAGACCAAGAAACATCACTTTGACAGACACGTTTTCCTCATCACGAAGCAACTCCGCGGAGAAACTGTTGAAAACTTTTACGGAAAAATCGTGGAATCGGTCGAAAACTGCCAATTCGAGAATAAAGAAGAAACCTTGCTCAGAGATGTTTTCATCACTAACTTAATCGACCCCGAGATACAAAAGCAACTCCTTAAACAAACTGTAGAGACGAGACAAGCGCGAGAATCAGCAATAAACGTGGAACTCGGGATGCAAAATCAGCATCAAATTCAACAACACAACAAGACTCTCATCCCGGCCAGCGTAAATGCCATTCAGTATCCACCTAGCACCCGTTTTTCGAATTGGTCAATTTCGAATACCCTTCATAAGCAAGAAAATTCGTCCTACTCTATTTTTGAAATTTTTGGGGAAATTGGCTCCCTACTCAGCGGGATAAATGCATCGCAAAAGGCAAAAACTGCAATAAATGTGGTTTGTTGAACTATTTTTTATAAAGTATTTTGTAAACAATAGAATCAGAAGCCTCAGAAGCCGACGAAAATGTCAGTTAACACTGTAGATGAAGAACCTCACCCTGAGGACCCCATTAACTTTTACAATATTCGAAACTTTACGAATCTGACTACAGTAGTGGCGATGATAACATGGTGGCTACAATCCATAATGACCTCGGGAAAAGAGAACCCCTGAAATTGCCAATCAAAATCGCCGGTATTTCCACAACTCTGCTTGTCGACTGCGGAAGTGCTTATAGCATTTTAAATCAGTCACTCGGGACGCGAGTGGTCAACAGTTATTCGCATGCGATCTGGGTACGCGAAACCATTAAACCACAATTGCTGACCTTCTCTAACGAACCGATCAAAATTTGGGAAAAATACAAACACCCGTCACAGGCAACGGATGGCACACTCCAGCTGCCACGTTCATAGTCGTTGCTGACGGTGTCAAACCACCCGTCGGCCGCGATCTTTCTGATCAGTCGGGATTTGCAGTTACAAAAACAAGTAGCAAAATCCAAATTTCACAAAAAATTTTCAACCCCGACATCAAAAAGGGAGACGTATACCCATTAATCTGCAAGATAAAGTAAATGACGAACTTAAGATATTGTTTGACGAAGAACATATATTAAAACCTTCAAACTGCTCTGACAAATTTTTCATCTCACCAGTTGTAGTCACTGTTAAAAAAGACCAGTCAAAAAAACTTGCACTTGATTCAAATTTACTCAATAAAGCGATTCACAAAAACAATTACCAAATGCCGAACTTTGATTCACTAATCGAATCCAAATCTCAACGACTTAGTTATCCAGCGTCGCAAAGCACCACATATTTTTCTACATTGGACCTTAAATATGCAAATAGCCAGTTAAATTTAGATCTTGATACAGCTAATCATTGTAATTTTAGCACAAAAACGGTGATATGATAGGCACGTACGGATTTCAAAGTGGATTTTATGGTCTCACAGATATGCCGGCGGAATTTCAAAAGGCCTTGGACAATATTTTAATGCGATTAAATATTACATATTGCTTCCTCGACGACATCTTAATTGTTAGCAAGGGATCAGAAGACTATCATAAACAATATGCACTATACTGTCTCAAAAGACTGGACGTAGAAAACCTTAGAATTGATCTTTCGAAATGCAACTTTGTTAATTTAGAAATTGACTGGCTTGGTTATCATATCTCACAATCGGGTATATCACCGATCGAAAGTAAAACATCTGCTTTTTTGTCTCTCGAAGCACACTTTGTTAGAAAGCCTAATACCCCACTGAGCGTAATCTGTACTAAATCTAAATTGTCTAAACTGGCTTACACAAATATTGAAAACTATTATTTAGATGAAGACAAAATCACCCCCAAGCCATCCTCCCTGATGATAGAGGGCAAAATGGCTACAGAAGCGATATTGAGGTGGAGAAGGGAATGACTAAAGCAACCAAGGACGCTAACGATCGGGAGAGGAACCGCACGGATGTCGAATCAAGATTCCTCAGTTCCTCGCTGTGCAGACCAATACTCTTTCCGGAACGCGCGGTGGAAGTGAAGTTAGCCCGTAAAACACACGGGAATCGTCGCTCAAAGAAAAATCTTGAAGGGTTGTACGAGGCGCTAGCACCTGGATTGCATGTTTTGAAAGCCAGCCCGACAACGTCCACAATCAAAGAACCATAGAAGGCGATTGTGACTCTCCGCAATAGCGATATTGCAAAATTCGGGACACAACAAGAGCGCCAGACACCCTTAAAGTGTATGCTGACCACGGCGGACATCTTAATAGCGACAAATAGGTCGAAGAACGAATCCAGAGAATGAATCCAAACAAACGCTCTTCTTGTCGAAACCGCCGAAGCCCATCATACTATGGCTTCGAGGACTCTTCTCCCGACTCGGATATTGCGACATTACCAAAGAGACCACGTAGAGCAGGTGACGTGGAAAATATCCAGCCAACAAACGCTTCGGATGTAGAAACCGCTAAAGCAACTGCCGAACAAGCTCCAGACGCAATAAGCACCTCGCCTGCCATCGGGACTGTCCCACCCCCGATCCGCGAGTTCCTGCCTTAGCAGATCAGAGGACCCCGACACCCGAAGAGGACGTTATCTCGATGACGATATACGCAGCCGAGAACCAGGACAACTCAAATTGAAATTTCCTGATCGAACTCAAACTCATTGAAATTCTCAAAGAGAACTCGCATTATATTATACTATATTCATATTAGTAGCAATGATAACCAGCAAATATTTTGTTACTATTTATTTAACCGGGGTTCAAGTATATATCTTTACCTATTGTTATTATTAATATCAAAAAATTGTCCTAATCGCACAATTTTTTTCACTAAAGCGGGTATGTGATACCTGTGTATTCATTATTAATTGTTTATTTTATTTAGTGCAGAAAAAAATAATACGATGCCATAATTTAGCTCATATTTCAGTTCGCCCGTCATTTTTATTTCACCTCTAGTTAGTATTTCACGTTTCCCGCTTTAAGTTCTTTTTAATCAGTTGTCTAGCATTTCCCGCCTCGTGATCAGACAAGTCTGTTCACTGATCCTATTTATTGACTTCCACTTCACTTTTATTCTTCTCTTTCTTAATTCAAAATCAGTTGCTTCAATCTCTTCAATCTCGCGCTGCAAGATCAAGTATAAAATTTAGTTTGTATTTCGCCCAGTGAAATCCAACCGTAACAAAAGTACGCTTTGGCGTGGCAAATCCTACATCAATTAAAAAGAGTACGACACAGATATAGCAAAAATTGAGGCTGTCGGACCTTTTCGCGCCCACTTACTTTCCTGATCTCAATACATGTCTTTAAATTACATGCGTAAAACAAAAACGAGCCAAGTACATATACTCATGTAATTGTGTTTTTTGCAATGTAATCTATGGTCGAATGGGAGACCTAAAGAAATACATCGATAAATTGGAAGGTTCCATGTTGAATTTTCTTTTTCGTCAGACATCTTTTAGACTGCATTGTTTTTTAAACCTAATATTGTTATTTTCTTTGCGACCACAAAAGATTTAATCTCTTCACAAAATAGACCGGTAACTTTAGTAAACTTAATTTAAAAAAATAGTGAAAATCAACAAACAGGAATCTCAGAGTTTTTCTTTGCCTTGAATATAATTTTTTCTCCATATGAAATGTTTTTGTCATTTCCTTCTAAAACTTCCATATTTTTTGAACTTTAAAAACACTATTTTTTCTAATAACCAAATAACTCTGAAATGTTTTTTTTCTTGAATCAAAAATGTCATCTGGTTTCTCTTGAAAAACTTTCAGTCAGATCATCAGTCATCAGTCAAATAGTCAATAATAAAGTGGAAATACTTTCACTGATTTTATATTTGTTGCCAAACAGTCTTTCCTCACCATTTCAGGTTTCAGCTATCTGATACTGTTTTTTTCTGTTTTTCTGTGGGCCCGTTCTAATACTTCATTCCATGTGTTCCAAAGTCAGTCACACCTGCGAAATTTTTTGAACCTGATAAACAATTAATGTTGTTGACTGATGATTAAGTTGATTCAAAACTGATTCTCCTAGTTTTTCATTTTCTAAAATTCCATTTAAATCAGCTTGGTAGTCAATATTTGGTCACTCACATGAAAAGAACAACAAACAATTCGTTATGGAGTACTTAGAAGAGGATATTTTAAAAGAGTTTAACGAGTTTCGAGAAATCTCATTGATGTTGTGTATTGACCTTATTTTCCATTGATTTCTTTTTCGATTTATCTCTCACGACGGAGTGATATTTATCATTTTTTCCAATTTCGGCTAGTCTTATTGTACTTCAATCTTCAATCAGTTTTACTCCACGCGCATTGGGTGGAAAAAAAGTTATTCTTTTTTCTTATTATATTTTTCATCCCGCTTCTTTCCTAGTTGGATCATTCCACATAATTTATCACTTGGGCTGAAATAGAGAAAACGTACGTCGAAATAAGTTCAGAAACTTATGAATGTAGAAAAACAGTCCGTTGAGATACGTATTAAGTTTAATTTATTGTATTGACCTTCATTTTTTGGTTTGCTTTTAAACAAATTTCCATTTTCAATGTTTTTACTAACTGATTAAAAAAAATCTCCAAATCACCTACTGAACGCATATTTCTGGTAGAAAACCATTCAAACTTAGGTGAAGATATTTTTTTGTGTTAACAAAGAAGTTAATGAGTTAAAATATAATGTTTTCTCAACTCTTTTCTGATATTACTACATGATACACTTGGAAAATACTAATTTCTCGAGAAAGTGTGCTCTCAGGAGACGAATGAACGAAAACTCCGCAAAACCGATATTGCAAATTTCGGGACACAACAAGAGCGCCAGACACCACTAAAAAGTATGCTGACCACCGCGGACAGCTTAATAGCGAGAAATTGGTCGAAGAACGAATCCAGAGAATGAATCCAAACAAACGCTCTTCTTGTCGAAACCGCCGAAACCCATCATACTATGGCTTCCAGGACTCTTCTCCAGACTCTGAGATTGCGACACCACCAAAGAGACCACGTAGAGCAGGTGACGTGGAAAATATCCAGCCAACAAACGTTTCGGATGTGGAAACCTCTAAAGCAACCGCCGAACAAGCTCCGGACGCAATAAGCACCTCGCCAGCCGTCGGGACGGTCTCACCCCTGATCCGCGAGTTCCTGCCTTAGATCAGAGGAACCCGACACCCGAAGTAGACGTTATCTCGATGACGGTATACGAAGCCGAGAACCAGGACAACTCAGATTGAAGTTTCCCGATCGAACTCAAAATCATTGAAACTCACTAAAAAAGAACTCGCATTATATTATACTATATTCATGTTATTAGCAATGATAACCGGCAAATATTTTGTTACCGTTTCTTTAACCGGGGTCCAAGTACTTATTTGTAAATAGTGTTATTATTAATATCAAAAAATTGTCCTAATCGTACCTTTTTTTCACTCAAGGGGGTATGTGATACCTGTATATTCATTATTAATTGTTTATTTTATTTAGTGCAGAGAAACTTAATACGATGCCATAATTTAGTTCATATTTCAGTTCGCCCGTCATTCTTATTTCACCTCTAGTTAGTATTTCCCGTTTCCCGCATTAAATTCTTTTTAATCAGTTATCTAGTATTTCCCGCCTCGTGATCAGACAAGTCTGTTCACTTGATACCATTTATTTACTTCCACTTCATTTTTATTCTTCTCATTTCTTAATTCAAAATCAGTTGCTTCAATCTCTTCAATCTCGTGCCGCAAGATCAAATATAATATTTAGTACATATGTCGCCCAGTGAAATCCAACTGTAACAAAAGTGCGTTTTGGCGTGGCAAAGCCTACATCAATTGAAAAGAGTACGACACCGATATACCAAAATTCGAGGCTGTCGGACCTTTTCGCGCCCACTTACCTAATCTTAATACATTTCTTTAAATTACGTGCGTAAAACAAAGACGAGCCAAGTACATATGCTTAAGTAACTGGGCTTTTTGCAATGCAATCTATGGTCGAATGGGAGACCTAGAGAAATACATCGATAAATTAGAAGGTTCCATGTTGAATTTTCTTTTTCGTCAGACATCTTTTAGACTGCATTGTTTTTTCTTAAACCTAATGTGATTACTTTCTTTGCGACCACAAAAGATTTAATCTCTTCACAAAATAGACCGGTAACTTTAGTAATATTAATTTAAAAAAATAGTGAAAATTAACAAACAAGAATCTCAGAGTTTTTCTTTGCCTTGAATATATAGTTTTTTCTTCATATGAAATGTTTATGGAAATTCCTTCTAAAACATCCATATTTTTTGAACTTTAAAAACACTATTTTTTCTAATAACCAAATAATTCTAAATTATTTTTTTTCTTGAATCAAAAATGTCATCTAGTTTCTCTTGAAACACTTCAGTCAAATCATCAGTCATCAGTCAAATAGTCAATAATAAAGTGGAAATACTTATACTCATCTCTATATTTGTTGTCAAATAGTCTTTCCTCAGCATTTCAGGTTTCATCTATCTGATACTGTTTTTTCTGTTTTTCTGTGGGCCCGTTCTAATACTTCATTCCATGTGTTCCAAAGTCAGTCACACCTGTGAAATTTTTTGAACCTGATAAACAATTAATGTTGTTGACTGATGATTAAGTTGATTCAAAACTGATTCTCCTAGTTTTTCATTTTCTAAAATTCCATTTAAATCAGCTTGGTAGTCAATATTTGGTCACTCACATGAAAATGAACAACAAACAATTCGTTATGGAGTACTTAGAAGAGGATATTTTAAAAGAGTTTAACGAGTTTCGAGAAATCTCATTGATGTTGTGTATTGACCTTATTTTCCATTGATTTCTTTTTCGATTTATCTCTCACGACGGAGTGATATTTATCATTTTTTCCAATTTCGGCTAGTCTTATTGTACTTCAATCTTCAATCAGTTTTACTCCACGCGCATTGGGTGGAAAAAAGTTATTCTTTTTTCTTATTATATTTTTCATCCCGCTTCTTTCCTAGTTGGATCATTCCACATAATTTATCACTTGGGCTGAAATAGAGAAAACGTACGTCGAAATAAGATTCAGAAACTTATGAATGTAGAAAAACAGTCCGTTGAGATACGTATTAAGTTTAATTTATTGTATTGACCTTCATTTTTTGGTTTGCTTTTAAACAAATTTCCATTTTCAATGTTTTTACTAACTGATTAAAAAAAATCTCCAAATCACCTACTGAACGCATATTTCTGGTAGAAAACCATTCAAACTTAGGTGAAGATATTTTTTTGTGTTAACAAAGAAGTTAATGAGTTAAAATATAATGTTTTCTCAACTCTTTTCTGATATTACTACATGATACACTTGGAAAATACTAATTTCTCGAGAAAGTGTGCTCTCAGGAGACGAATGAACGAAAACTCCGCAAAACCGATATTGCAAATTTCGGGACACAACAAGAGCGCCAGACACCACTAAAAAGTATGCTGACCACCGCGGACAGCTTAATAGCGAGAAATTGGTCGAAGAACGAATCCAGAGAATGAATCCAAACAAACGCTCTTCTTGTCGAAACCGCCGAAACCCATCATACTATGGCTTCCAGGACTCTTCTCCAGACTCTGAGATTGCGACACCACCAAAGAGACCACGTAGAGCAGGTGACGTGGAAAATATCCAGCCAACAAACGTTTCGGATGTGGAAACCTCTAAAGCAACCGCCGAACAAGCTCCGGACGCAATAAGCACCTCGCCAGCCGTCGGGACGGTCTCACCCCTGATCCGCGAGTTCCTGCCTTAGATCAGAGGAACCCGACACCCGAAGTAGACGTTATCTCGATGACGGTATACGAAGCCGAGAACCAGGACAACTCAGATTGAAGTTTCCCGATCGAACTCAAAATCATTGAAACTCACTAAAAAAGAACTCGCATTATATTATACTATATTCATGTTATTAGCAATGATAACCGGCAAATATTTTGTTACCGTTTCTTTAACCGGGGTCCAAGTACTTATTTGTAAATAGTGTTATTATTAATATCAAAAAATTGTCCTAATCGTACCTTTTTTTCACTCAAGGGGGTATGTGATACCTGTATATTCATTATTAATTGTTTATTTTATTTAGTGCAGAGAAACTTAATACGATGCCATAATTTAGTTCATATTTCAGTTCGCCCGTCATTCTTATTTCACCTCTAGTTAGTATTTCCCGTTTCCCGCATTAAATTCTTTTTAATCAGTTATCTAGTATTTCCCGCCTCGTGATCAGACAAGTCTGTTCACTTGATACCATTTATTTACTTCCACTTCATTTTTATTCTTCTCATTTCTTAATTCAAAATCAGTTGCTTCAATCTCTTCAATCTCGTGCCGCAAGATCAAATATAATATTTAGTACATATGTCGCCCAGTGAAATCCAACTGTAACAAAAGTGCGTTTTGGCGTGGCAAAGCCTACATCAATTGAAAAGAGTACGACACCGATATACCAAAATTCGAGGCTGTCGGACCTTTTCGCGCCCACTTACCTAATCTTAATACATTTCTTTAAATTACGTGCGTAAAACAAAGACGAGCCAAGTACATATGCTTAAGTAACTGGGCTTTTTGCAATGCAATCTATGGTCGAATGGGAGACCTAGAGAAATACATCGATAAATTAGAAGGTTCCATGTTGAATTTTCTTTTTCGTCAGACATCTTTTAGACTGCATTGTTTTTTCTTAAACCTAATGTGATTACTTTCTTTGCGACCACAAAAGATTTAATCTCTTCACAAAATAGACCGGTAACTTTAGTAATATTAATTTAAAAAAATAGTGAAAATGAACAAACAAGAATCTCAGAGTTTTTCTTTGCCTTGAATATATAGTTTTTTCTTCATATGAAATGTTTATGGAAATTCCTTCTAAAACATCCATATTTTTTGAACTTTAAAAACACTATTTTTTCTAATAACCAAATAATTCTAAATTATTTTTTTTCTTGAATCAAAAATGTCATCTAGTTTCTCTTGAAACACTTCAGTCAAATCATCAGTCATCAGTCAAATAGTCAATAATAAAGTGGAAATACTTATACTCATCTCTATATTTGTTGTCAAATAGTCTTTCCTCAGCATTTCAGGTTTCATCTATCTGATACTGTTTTTTCTGTTTTTCTGTGGGCCCGTTCTAATACTTCATTCCATGTGTTCCAAAGTCAGTCACACCTGTGAAATTTTTTGAACCTGATAAACAATTAATGTTGTTGACTGATGATTAAGTTGATTCAAAACTGATTCTCCTAGTTTTTCATTTTCTAAAATTCCATTTAAATCAGCTTGGTAGTCAATATTTGGTCACTCACATGAAAATGAACAACAAACAATTCGTTATGGAGTACTTAGAAGAGGATATTTTAAAAGAGTTTAACGAGTTTCGAGAAATCTCATTGATGTTGTGTATTGACCTTATTTTCCATTGATTTCTTTTTCGATTTATCTCTCACGACGGAGTGATATTTATCATTTTTTCCAATTTCGGCTAGTCTTATTGTACTTCAATCTTCAATCAGTTTTACTCCACGCGCATTGGGTGGAAAAAAGTTATTCTTTTTTCTTATTATATTTTTCATCCCGCTTCTTTCCTAGTTGGATCATTCCACATAATTTATCACTTGGGCTGAAATAGAGAAAACGTACGTCGAAATAAGATTCAGAAACTTATGAATGTAGAAAAACAGTCCGTTGAGATACGTATTAAGTTTAATTTATTGTATTGACCTTCATTTTTTGGTTTGCTTTTAAACAAATTTCCATTTTCAATGTTTTTACTAACTGATTAAAAAAAATCTCCAAATCACCTACTGAACGCATATTTCTGGTAGAAAACCATTCAAACTTAGGTGAAGATATTTTTTTGTGTTAACAAAGAAGTTAATGAGTTAAAATATAATGTTTTCTCAACTCTTTTCTGATATTACTACATGATACACTTGGAAAATACTAATTTCTCGAGAAAGTGTGCTCTCAGGAGACGAATGAACGAAAACTCATACTATCATACTCAGATGCTCTCTCTCAATTTGTTTCATTCTATTATATATTAATATTACCAAAAGGGGCCCTCAATGCGTATTATCTCTTAATATTTTTCTGTTTCCCGTCATAACTACTTTCTTACCGTCTTACTGTTTTTGCAACTTCATCAAAGTTTTGTCGTGCTTTAGCAAAACTGACAAACTAAAATGAACAGTAATAAGAAGAGTTTCTTTTTTAAATGACAAATGTTAAGGAAATGTTTGAAGCATAAAAGTTCCGTTCGTTTTTAACAAAATTAAACTAACTGCTCCAGCTGAACGCAATAGGAAAAAACGCATAACAGTTGTCTCAGTTTTTTTTCAAGCTTTTTCAAACGATTTGGACTTCAGAATTCTAGAAAAAAACAATCCTTTCGTAGCTCCAAAAGTGCATTCATCAATTTGGCAAATCTTCATGAAACTTTTTGCATTTCAATGGAAACTAAGTTTTGGAATTATGAGATCACAACAGCTCAATATAAAGACGTAAAAGCAGACAAAAACTTCACCCAAACAAGTAATTCTGAACTCTTTGCAGTTGCACCAAAAAATAGCTTTAGAGAAAGTCAGGAAACATGGACAACAAGGGAAACTGTATTACAGATGTGGAAGTTGGTCAACTACGCTAAGTCGATCAAGACAAGAAATCTGATACTCTATAACGAAAAAAAATTCATTGAAAAAGTATTGCCGACATATTTTTTAAAAAACCAAAAAGTTTTATGCCACCAAAATGAGATTGACCAACATAGGACTATATTTTGCAATCCTGGGAGTACCAAACTTTTGTATCTAGGGTACCAGACTAAAATTACTATTGTTATGGTTTGGAGATGGTGATTTATTTTCTTGAAACTTTGAGGTTAATTTCCTAGCGAGATACCTTGAGCAACTACTGCCCAAAGATTATTGGCAACTCTAACACAACATTCATAATGATTCAACTAAAAGAAATAAAATCTCAGAAAATTGAACAAATGTACGATAGTCTCGCAAACTGGTTGCTGACACTTTAGAGCTCAAGTCAAAAGTCACTCAGTGAGAGAAGACTTCTATTTCTATTTGAGTTTGTTCGACACAATCAACGAGAAGGCATCGGAAAAATTGCTTAAAGTTGATGGGGAAAATAAAGACAGCAATTATTAACAAGCAGTTGAGGCTATAAAGCAGTTGGTTGACTATGAATTTAAATGAGAACTCTGAAACATATCATTTAAACAAAAGCAATCAAATGACACTAAGACTGTTGTAATTAGTTAATCGCAGGTATAGGTAAATAAGTAGAGCTGGAAAAATTGTAGCTAAAATTTTTCCTTTTTATGAGGTTGCATAACATCTAATCAGGAGGCGCATAACCTAATCTAAGCTTCAAAGTCCAAATTTCAATTGACAATTGATAATAAATTAAAGAAAAAAATTTAAACAAAGTGCATTTTAAATACATTCGTTTATTCTCAAATATGGTGGAACTTTTTGCCAGTTACCAACAAATTTTTCATTATAGTCCTTCATAAAAAGCCATTTGTGCATTAAATAGAATTTGTAAGTGTCATTTTTTTGCATTCCTACAATTTATTGCAATATATTGTGGCAAACGGTTTTTTATTATGAAATTTTTGAAATTTTTGGTTGGTTCTTCAAAATTAGACATTTTTTTCAGCCTTTCATTACTTAGCATTTAATGCTCACTTATTTTTCCATCAAATAACAACCTTTAACTGTTCCGTGAGCTTTGTTTACAATTTTCCATGATTTTGGGCAAACGTTTTCAATTTATCACGCCTTCAACCCCCTTTTTTAGGTTTATTGTTAGAATGGTCTTTGGTGACTTTTGTGAGCTATAGTTCTAAGGTTTGTGTTTGGAGTTCATGTACTGGTAGTTCCACATTCTTGCCAGAACTTTGCCATTTTTCAGACTTTTAAAACATTTCGATTTTTTCGACTTTTTAATTTCTTTTGGTCCGTGAAACTTTCCAAAAACCTGTTTGCGTTTTACTGACTTAATTTTAACAGCTCGAAATTGCATGCCATGAAATTAGTTTCGTGAACTTCAGAAACATATTAGTAGTTTTAGTTTAATTTTGTAAAATTCTTACTTTCAAGTTTTGTTTTTTTTTCTAATGTACCAAACCAGATTATTGGTATACGGCAACTTTGTTCTGTTCGAAGAGATAACAATTAAGAATATAGACCTATTTGAAAAGCTTTTATCAGTTTTCCGAAATTTTTTGCCAATTTCATATTTTCTGATCTAAAGTAGTCAACGCAACAGTTCTTAAGCTCAGTGATGCCCTCTTGCGTCAATAGAGTTAAAGTGCTGGTTTTGAAGACATTGACCAGCATTCACCAAGGAGCTCCAGCGAATCTTCGATCATTCTTTGCTAAGTTTTAGTTTTTTATAGTATTTGTCACTTTGCCTTGCACTGCTTGCCTATTTTATGTAACTTGTCGTTTCTTAGTTTTCAGTTTCTGTGCACTTGCACTCCTCCTTTTTGATTGAAAACGTTGGTATTCTAAACGCTGACACCAAAACTGTCCACCATTTATATATCATTGATTTTAGTTTTCCCTTGTTTTGTCGACTTATTTTGTCTGTTAGTTTCATAATTCTCAATTGGTCTGCTGGTTGTAGAATTTAAAATTCAGCTAAGGTGGTTCGGGGCCTTAGCCTCTAAATTCCAACAAGTTTTGAAAATAATTCCTAAGTTTAGTTTTTCTCTAAGTTAGCCCTCTAGGCGACTTTAATTCTCTTAAAGACCTTCTGCCCAAACTAACTTATAAAGGAAAACGGGCACACTTCTATACTTAGCAAAAGTTAACTTACACCAGTTAACTTCTAGTACTTATGCCTACTAAGAAAACTATAACAAAAACACGCCGAAATCTAGCTAAGAACTCTCTGTCTTACAAAGAGAGAGGAGAGACTTCACTTACAAAATTAAATTCAAAAAGAAGCTCTAAGAAAGTACAAAAATCAAGCGGTATATATACTCCGCAAAAGTAAATAAAAGAGATATAATCAAGTCCGATTTCTTTTTATAAATTAATCTCATGCGAAAAGTCCCAAAAAATCCCATGGTTAAAACAAGTTCATCCCCAATTTAGTAAGTAACCTCTAATTTGAGCTGAGAAATCTTAAGTTTCATCAAAGGTTATGAATCCGTTCAGTTCAGACAAAGTCAGAATTGCCAGTACTTATCAAAATCAATATTTGTTGAATAAACCGCCTCTAAAGTCCTAACTTACTTAGCCATTATTCTTTCAATTTAATTTAATTCGAAACTTCTGAGAAATAACCCAAGGTTAGTACTTTGCCATAATTTCTTCAGTTTTCTTAAATTTCTTAAGATAGCTTAAGTTAGAAATTCCATTTCTACACCACCCACTCGGACTTAACTATTCTCCTGAATAGTTATAATTACATAGTTAAACGATTTGCATCAGTAAATAGAAGTGTAAAACAAATTTATAGAAAAAGAACTTATAAAAGTTTTAGTTAGTCCTTGGTCTGAGTATTCACAAACAGTTGCAAGTTCTTTTGTTTTGATGCTTTCGAGGAGAGACAACACTGCACACGAATCGTTTCTATCTTGCGCATCCCCGACTGTAGTGGCCTTCTTGACCACACCGCTGGCATACTACCCGGGACCTCGTTTGAACTTGTTGGCCTCCAACAATTGCCTGTTGTCCCTGCGTCAAGTGTTCAAGAGCCCATCTCATTTTCTGTTGCCCAGAGAGGACCAATTGAATTAAACGGAAGTGAAATTCGGGACTGAATGCTGCTTCGAGAACCTCCATCTCCGTTTGTGTGCTGGCATCTCTGGTATTTTGTTCCCCAATCGTCACAGTAGTGCTCCAAGCATCATAAACATCGTCCCGGATTGTTACCGGCTGAGGCTGTGTTGCACTACTGATTCCCAGGTCAATAGCTAAGCCCACCGTAACAGCATACCCCACAAATGGCTCTTTACGAAATTCACTCCTCAGGCTCTCCACTTGTGGCCCGTTGATGAAAATCCAGTGGGCCAGACGATCCAACTCTTGGTCCGTTTTTCCTAGATTTTCTCGATAGCATTTTTGGTAAACCCTGTCCGCCCACTTTGTGATACTCTCGCCAACTTTTTGTTTGAGACCAAGTTCCTCTTGTGATGACATTTCTCAGTGAAGTTGAAGTCACTTTGGTTCTAGTACAACGAAGCAAGGTAATTAAAGATCGCATTTTTTTTAAAGCCTTATTTATATGCTTAGAACTTTCACGTTATCACATATAGACAACTTTCACATTTTCCTTAAATCATGAGCTTTAAATCAAACTTCAAACTCTGATAATCCCATCTCTGTCGCCAATGTAGAATTTAAAATTCAGCTAAGGTGGTTCGGGGCCTTAGCCTCTAAATTCCAACAAGTTTTGAAAATAATTCCTAAAGTTAGTTTTTCTCTAAGTTAGCCCTCTAGGCGACTTTAATTCTCCTAAAGACCTTCTGCCCAAACTAACTTATAAAGGAAAACGGGCACACTTCTATACTTAGCAAAAGTTAACTTACACCAGTTAACTTCTAGTACTTATGCCTACTAAGAAAACTATAACAAAAACACGCCGAAATCTAGCTAAGAACTCTCTGTCTTACCAACAGAGAGGAGAGACTTCACTTACAAAATTAAATTCAAAAAGAAGCTCTAAGAAAGTACAAAATTCAAGCGGTATATATTCTCCGCAAAAGTAAATAAAAGAGATATAATCAAGTCCGATTTCTTTTTAAAAATTAATCTCATGCGAAAAGTCCCAAAAAATCCCATGGTTAAAACAAGTTCATCCCCAATTTAGTAAGTAACCTCTAATTTGAGCTGAGAAATCTTAAGTTTCATCAAAGGTTATGAATCCGTTCAGTTCAGACAAAGTCAGAATTGTCAGTACTTATCAAAATCAATATTTGTTGAATAAACCGCCTCTAAAGTCCTAACTTACTTAGCCATTATTCTTTCAATCTAATTTAATTCGAAACTTCTGAGAAATAACCCAAGGTTAGTACTTTGCCATAATTTCTTAAGTTTTCTTAAATTTCTTAAGATAGCTTAAATTAGAAATTCCATTTCTACACTGGTCAGGTAAAGGAAGTTTCTTTAATTTTTCGTCCTTTCTTTGAATTGTGTTTTAAGACTTGTCCTTTAAGAGATTGTTGATATGAGATTTTATCATAACATTTTATCTACAAGAAACCTTTCCAGCCTATCATAGAGAGCACGAGAGAATAATTTTATCAAAAAACAGATGTTCAAAATAAGTTGCACCCAAAAGCGCACGTCAAATACTTGATTCCAAATAATAGTTGGAGTATTCAAAAAAGTTCAATTCAGTTGATATATGGCATTTTAGTTTTCACAGAGCGATAAAAACCGCGATTGTTCACAAAACTAAAGGAAGCGCCTAAAAGATAGTCTCTTGTTATAGTAGCGTGCCAAAGAACTTTTTTATAGAAACCAACATCCTCGCAAGTATTCACAATCCTAGGCTTTGTCCAATCCCAACACGATGCGCAAACCCAGAAAATGTTAATAAGTTGTGGTAATAAGTTTACAATTTAGTTATGCTTACCTCAGAGCTAAAATGACCATTATTGTTTTAATATCAGAGTCTTCAAAAAAGTGACTGTATTAGTTATTATCACTTTCTCACAGATCTCATAATTCTATTTTTATTGCGTTAAAATAAATAACAAACTACGTCGGGAATTTTTCAACAAATAGTAGTTTTAGCTTAGCAAAAAAAGTGTTCAGCTTCTCTCTGTTTCCAGCAGCTCTTTTTTGATAGAAACAAGCTCACTATGAAATAGGAAGCTTGTTTGTTTATGTTTTACCGTCAAGTTTGCTTTTTATATGAATGCGGATTTTTACTACCTCATATACTTATGGTTAATGTCTTACAAGATGACAAATGACGTCGAACTTGGATATAATCCGCATTCTTTTTTTAAACAACATTCGTTTGAAGTAAGTCGGAAGCTTCTAGTCTAAAAAGTTGTTATTTTAATTTCGCGGAATATAACCTTCGTCTTTTTAAATTTTTCATTTGATTTATCAGATTGAAGGATTTATCTGTTGAAAGTGCAAAGGATGGGAATTAAGACGAGTGGGGGATTGAGAGGTCCAGATGTGGAGGAGGGGTAAAGTTGGGGGAGGGGGTCAACTCTCATAAAACCGCACTTCAAGGTCTGGTCGTTACCTGCTCATCCCGTTTTTGAGGACGAAAGGTCCTATGAGTCAGACAAAAATCGATCACGCGATAAATAAGTATATGTTACAGTATAGTTCTGGGACGCCTAGGGCAATTAGAGCTCACAGCCAAGACCGCTTTTGCCCCCGAGGCTGAGCTCGAATTGCCGAAGGCTTCTCAGAGCTATACTCGAACTTATTTAGATCCCAATTTCGTTGTTCAAAACTCAAGAGATAATTCAATTAAAATTTATATTAACATTGCAATTCTGCATGTTTCCAAAGAACACTTTTTCATGCAGCCAGTCGTTTTTTAGATATATTTTCATTAGTTTTTTCTATTTCTAGTTCTTTATGCTATTCCTGCTCGCCGAACAAAACCAGTTGTTGTTCAAATCGCACTTTAGAAATTCTGGTTCGTACTCCTGCAGAAAATCAATCCAACAATTGAATAATCGTTCAACCCAAATAATATCTTTTTCTGAATTCCTTGATAATATTGTAGGAGAAAATGGATGAAAGAGGTGGTCAGCCGGCTCTGTTGTGTCACTCTTGTCGTCACTTTTTATGGTTTTTAGAAAAATGAGCAAATTATAAAAATATTTCTTTAAATTGACTCAATTATAGACCTTAAAAAAGTCTTCTTTGCCGAAGTTGTTATTTTTTGTGACTGTTTCCTGTTTTCAATCATCCCCTTTAATTATCTTTGAAAAGTGTATGCTTTTGTCTCATGAGAAAAAATTGGGTTTCTAATAAACTTTCCAAGAAACATGCCTTAAGGCTTCTAAGAATTTTTTCCGAGAGGTTTGCTCAATTGATTGCTCATTTTCTACCATTTTCTAAGGTTGAACTCTTCGAGACAGGTGTGAAGTGAGCGAAAAACTGATTAAGTTCTAAGTCTAGTGTAATATGAAACGCGAAATATTGAAAAAAGTGGGACGCTTGAAAAAGTATGAAATAATTACTTCTTGCTTGATCAATTTTCAAAATTAGTGATCGAGCCTAACTTTGTTGTTGATTTTCTTTAACAGCAAAATTGAGGTCTAAAAGACCACATGACTAATAAAATTGCAAAAAAACTGCGTTTGAGAGCAAATATTCAAGCATCAAAATACTGGGCATCTAATGGAGGTCATTATGAGTTTATCCCATTTCTAGTTTCCAGTTTTTGATACTAGAAGACCACATGACTAATAAAATTGCAAAAAACTGCGTTTGAGAGCAAGTAAACAAGCATCAAATCCTGGGCATCTAATGGAGGTCTTTATGAGTTTATCCCATTTCTAATTTCAAGTTTTTGATACTGACTTAAAAGCACCATGACAGCATCAATCAAGAAATAAACAATTAAGAAAATTCAAATGGATTGCATGCTAAATTTTGAAACAGCTGTAAACAGACTTGAAGCGAAAAACAAATCTGACGAATTAAAAACGCCGGGAATAATAGCAAGATTAGATGAAGGTGGCTAGTTAAAAAGAACCAAAAACGCCTTTAAAAATGCCAAGGCAAAATATAATTACCAAATAATGGGATCTTTTCCGTTTGTGGTCCCCAGGCTTAGTTGATGCCTATGCTTTGCACCCCCAGACGCACCCCCTATGTGACTGGGGAGCATAACTTACTGGGTGGCACAAACGGATGGGCCGAATAATGTATGCTTTCGACAAACCAAATCCAATGAGACAAAATTCTAGGTGTCCTTTGAAGGTATACAGGAAATTTTTGGAGGGTTCGAGCTTGGAAATATTCGAACATTACCTTTGCTCAAACTTTGAGTTCGCTACTAACTGTGATCTGCCATCAACGCAAAACCGCAAATTCTGATATCAATTCCATATGACCACCGCCTGTGATCAGACAACTGTTCTTTGGACAATTTTTTTCTTAAGTACTAGATATTTTGATTTGATTTTCTAGTTAAAGATAATCACGTTTCTTTTTAAGATTGAATACATTTAACCTGGAAACTAACTTGAGCAATTTTATAGTGGTCACAAAACAATGGTCTTTATTGCGCTTAGCCCGTTTCTATTTTACGATACTGCCATTAACTTTAGACTGCTTTGCAGAGCAACTGCTGCCGAAGAGCACTTTCAAGAATTAATAAAACTAGCCAAGAGAAGTCAACAGAATTTCACCCAACTCTGTGCACGAAGGTGAAGCGGAACAAATTTTGGTTTAAACAAAAGAAAAAAGCCAGGAATAATATCTGACCAAGATTACTACCACAATTGCTCCACTTTTCCATCACAATCAAGTAAACAAGTAAAAGTTTGAAGACAAATTCTGGCCAAAATAACAAAATGAAAGTTTCAAGCTTAAAAGCTTATTTACCAATAAACGAAAACGAATTTTATGGTCAATTCCATGGTAACTGAGTTCCCAAAAGGCAATTATACATATCAAACAGTGTGCAACTTCTAACATACCCGGCAGATTGCTGGAAAATAGCCGCCGTTGATTCCAATGAGCATGATTGGGATTGAACGAATAGAATATATTGAAAAAAAAAAAGATTTTTGTACAAAAATATTTTTTAAGTCCGATTTATTTTGATGGCATTTCGTAGTTGAACATACATCTGTTTCTTAGAGAGCGGCTACAGGGGCTACTATCAACACCAATAAGCATTAGAGGTGGTAACTAAGACTTATAGGAACGACGTTCAAATAGCGGGCATCTAAAATTGGGCTTTATGGGTTTATCCCGTTTCTATTTCTGATTTCAATTTTTTATACCGACTCTGTTTATTTTGAATTGCTTTGCTTAGCAACTGATGTTCAAATTAACTTTTAGCAGAATGAGAGAAGAGAGAAACTAGCCTAGAGAAGTCAAAAAGATTTCACGCAAAATGTCGAAAAAGCGGCAAAATGGTAAAGCGAAAAAAAGTTTGACGAAGTAAAAAAAAATACGAGCGCAATAATAGCCGGCTGAGAAGATGAGGGCGGCTATTAATAATTTTGAAGAATATGATCAATTTAGGGAACGTTCTAAGGGTCCGCCCATTTCATGGCACACGAAATTTTAAGGTCCGATCGGGGATAATTTCAGCACAACTTTTGATCAAGCTTTTTGAGTTCGGCACTAATTGTCATCTGACATCCGCGGTATAAGGACAACCTCTGATGAAAAAAACTTTTCACTCCCTGTGATCCTTGTGATCAAACAAGTGAGCTTTGAAGAATTTATCGCATTTTTGTGCATTCGGAATGATCTGACCTGACTTTCGTTGAATCAATCTTATGAACAATTATTGTGCACCTCACACAAAGCGCTCTATTATTGTTGACTAAGAATTTGAGTTACTGTCCTCTAATTCTTTCGGACTGTTTTCTCTATTATTGGCTAGTTCTTATTTTAGGACTTTGTTTTTTCTTCGGACAGGCTTTACAGCATGAGGCGGTTCATGATGATAGTATCTTACTAACCACAAAGGTACCACTGAAATCACTGAAACTCCGATCCATTCGCACTCTCATTCATGTGTATCCTTCATTTAAGTATTCTATCTTCAGATTTCATTTTCAGTAAGATTTTTTTTAATAGCTAGTAACCATCTTACGACCAAAATACAAAAATCACACTAAATTTGAAACACGAATATCAATCTTAATCTAAATCAGTTACAAAAATAAGGCGCAAAATCGCTTTAGCTTCTATTAATGATATGTCACAATTTATCGAAGGAAGGGTTATAGTTTAATTTTCAATTCGACAGTTTGATAAGACTTCACTCTTTTTTAAATTTCGATATATTTTTTATCAACTTTCTCTGTTCTCAATATTGGCTGTTGGAATCCAACCAGACCGTCCAGTAGTTTCTTTCTTCACAAACATCCAGCCTTGTACTGGTAATTTGTCAGTAGACAGCACAAAATCGCCTTCTTCCACGCTTATCTCATCAGGGTGTTTCTTTTTGTACTTCTCTTTCACAACCAGCTTTTTCGAAATTCCGTTCTGGAGACCAGATTTTCTAGAATCTTCTATGTCTTCTGGAGACGTATAAAAGTTTTCAATAACGTTAATAGAACTGCCCATTAAGTAATCAGAGTCCGAACTTTCCAAGCTTTCACGGGAAGTTAAATGAAGAGATGATAAAGCTATAGGTTCGGATCTCTTTCGCAAAGAAGCTAGCGAAACTTTCTCAAGAACAACGTCTATCGATTGCGGCCGGTTATGACCTGGTTGACCTTGATCTGTTGATAGCCTGACGTCTACATTTGATGTTGCCCGATTTTGATCACTGCCACCTTTATCATCGTTAACATGGCTTTTGAACGAAATTCTTGAGCTTATTTTCTTTGTAGCATTTTTGTTGTTGCAGCTATTTCTGTTGCTCAAATCGTCTGCTGATCGGAATCTTGAAAAGAAGGACGAACTGAATGCTTTCGGTTTGGATGGTGATAGAAGGTTTTTGCCACTATTAATGATATTACTCGATCTATTATCGCTCTTTCTCGACGATGATGAAGATGTTGACATAAAAGACTGGGCAGATTTTGAGTTGGGTATGTTGGTTCGATTGTTCTTTTCGAAATGACTCGAGGTAACCCGAACAGACATCCGTGTTTCTGTATCGCCAATTTCTGGTGAATCTGGTGGTCTGAAGCAAAACGATCACTTGTTATTTTAGTATAGACACGCTACTAAAGAATGTATTTTACACAAGTCCAAAAGAGATGGGATTTACGCAAGAACCGGAAAAAAGCAGTAAAAACAGGCAATTATTGAGGGAATCTAAAAAATTAACACTTCGAACTCCTCCGATTTCATCTATAACTTCACGTTTAAAAGTATAGACAACAGCGTTTTCAGTCTTCCAGTAATGAATGGATTGGAACAAGCCCGGCAGGCTGCAGAATGAATACATTAGTAACGAGAGTCGAAAAACAGAAGTCTGATAAATTTAATTTTCGTAAAACAACTCAAAAACGTGTAACATCTCAATGGTCCAGTAACAAAAATTTTAACGACCTCTTGAATTGACAGATAAAAGTCATGCGCATTAGTAAGTTAAGAATTTTAATTCTCTCAAAAAATAGAGCCCAAAACGCTTAAGGTTTCAGCTCTTGAGCCATCCATTGACCTACAATATGGAGGAGATCTAACAGACTAGTCAGCGCTGATATATCGAGATATATCAATATTTAGACACCGCAAGTTTCCGCAAAATATTGTGAAAACAGTTAAATTAAACAGAAAACAATCAAATTTTAATTTAAGTTAAATACATCCTTTGCAAGACTAAAAAATACTACAAGACAATTAAACAAGTGTGCTTATGAACAACTATTTCTTGCTGACGTTTTTCTCAGTTTAATTTACGGATTAAGATTTCTTGTTGCGTACATTAATTTTCTTTATAAATAAACAAGCCTTCATCTTCAATTTCATTTTCAAACAAAACTAAACTTTGAATGATAGAGCTTTGAATTTATCCTCCTAGAAAGAGACAATTGGGAACAGATCAATCACTATAAGTATTCGAATTCTTTGGTATGCTATACGCCGGAAAACAATTTATTAATATTCATTCATAAACTTCACGAGTATTCTCAGACAAAAACAAATTCTAATACCTAACTGACAACACCAAACAAGACAAATAGCCACACTTGAAAAATATTTGCTCTGAATACCGTAAAGTTGTTCAAGCACCATTTTCTCAATGTTCAAACATCAAACTATGCTCAAAATAACTTAGTGACGCAAACCACTCTCATTATCGCTCGAATTAATGTCCCTTTGCTCAAAAAAACCTAATAAATGAGGCTTGAACAAACTAATTAAAAAGGAACATAACCGGCAGATTGTCAGAATAGCTGCGAAAGAATAGACTTGCGTGCCGTATAATAGATGAAACAGATACAGATCTAAATTGAAAAACCGCGCCGCTCAAAAAGCTAGGTAAAAAACAGTCAGCGATAAATTAAAAAAGATTATTAAAATTCATTCCGCAGAAGACTTTTATTAGGGACCTTTGCCGCATCTATGAGTTCCTTTGACCTTAAACTAATTCAAATTAAACCTAAGTCTTAAAGTGCAAAAGTCATTTTATCGAATGAGGTAAGTCACGCATGATCAAAATGTAATCACGCAACTGAACTTTAAACCTTTGCTACAGAGAGAATGAGAAATGACGTCACGCGCGCAAACGCTGTTAGTGAGAGGAATAAGTAATTCAAAATATTTGACTTTTTCAGCTTTGCTGTGTGAACAAATGTAAAACGAAAGAGCGTCAGACGACAAAACAAAAACAAAGAGCGCTGCAATACAGCTCCGCTCAGCTTACAGCTTCGCAGCTATAAAAAAGTCAGCCCGAAAAATTCTCCAAACAAATCCATTGGAGAAATTCTGAACCATCCAATACCTAAAAGAGCATATCACTGAAAATTCTTCTAACAACAAAAAATAAAAAAAATACCGGCAGATTGACAGAAAAAAAACTGCGCTAGCTTTGCAGAGATGTTATATTTTGATTAAAAATCTGTATAACGCACTGCTGCTTCTAATAACTGCTCTCAAAATATTACCAATTAGAGCGACACACTCAGTTGATGTCATTTTATAAAATATTACAGCAATTTTAAATATTGCGAAAAATATTACAGCAATTTTAAATATTGCGAAAAATATTACAGCAATTTTAAGAGAGGAAGTGTGGCCAAAAACTTAATCACGCAAATGAACAAAATGATGTCAAGCAGGCAAATCACTCAAAAATGCATGAATGAACAAAAATCAAAGTTGAAGTGATCATTTCCTCTTACGGTCGCAACAAAAAAGACGAAACAAACATATCCAGAAGAACTCCGGAAGCAAATCAAAGAGTCGCACCTTCCCAGACGAAACCGTAATTGCCGGAACAATTATCTGTCTGAAAGCAATTAGCCCTACTAGAGTTAACTAAAAAATGGCAAAAACAGGTCGTAACGAGTAAAATTTCAATATTGCTATTATTGAAGCAAGCAAATAAAAACAATTGCGACCTCATTCAGAAACCATTGAAAAGACACTCAGTTTTAAATTTTGACCCAGAAAACACACTTAAACCTGCCAGCCGCAAATTTTGTATTATTAGAGAAAATTCTCGTAACGTTGAAAAACAGCCAAAATTTTTAGGATGGACAAAAAAAGATAAACAAAATTGACCCTGCTAATAATCGTCCAAAACAAAGACGGTCTCAATAATTTAAAACTTTGAAAAGAACGCCAAAAAACAAATTGCCAAAGCATAAGGCAGATAACATTCTTTTCAAAAACTGAACTAAGTATAAAAAATTCTAACATAAAATTGAATCTAAAACATACCCGGCAGATTGCCGGAAAATAGCCGCCGTTGATTCCAATAAGCATGATTGGGATTGAACGAATAGAATATATTGAAAAAAAAAGATTTTTGTACAAAAATATTTTTTAAGTCCGATTTATTTTGATGGCATTTCTTAGTTGAACATACTTCTGTTTCTTAGAGAGAGGCCATAGGGGCTACTATCAACACCAATAAGCATTAGAGGTGGTAACTAAGACTTATAGGAACGACGTTCAAATAGCGGGCATCCAAAATTGGGCTTAATGGGTTTATCCCGTTTCTATTTCGGACTTCAATTTTTTATACCGACTCTGTTCATTTTGAGTTGCTTTGCTTAGCAACTGATGTTCAAATTCACTTTTAGCAGAATGAGAGAAGAGAGAAACTAGCCTAGAGAAGTCAAAAAGATTTCACGCAAAATGTCGAAAAAGCGGCAAAATGGTAAAGCGAAAAAAGTTTGACGAAGTAAAAAAAAAATACGAGCGCAATAATAGCCGGCTGAGAAGATGAGGGCGGCTATTAAAAAAAAAACGATATTTTTTGTTTTCAGAATAAGGGCAAAAAATTGTTCATTACCAAAACATAAGATATTTTGCGAAATTGAAATTCAGCAATATCAGCGAATCATATCACTTCCAACAAAATCCCAGAACAGCATTTAGTTAAATGAAATTAACTGTAAACGAAACAAAATCTAAGCAGAAATCTAAAACTTTAAATTTTCTTATTAATTCAGAGGCAGAGCAAACAAAACTATAAATTATGGCAACAAATTAAACAGATCTTTGGGAGAAAGAAAATGACGAGAAAAGCTAGAATGTGTAGGCTAATGACAGATTGTGGAGAAAGAATTAAAAAGGCCTCTTCATAATTTTCAAATCAAATTAACGTAGTTTATTTAGAAAAAAAATTCCACTTATATATTTAGCCTTAGAAGCTCAGTAAGATTACATAACCATCGTTATGTCAAAAAACAGTGAAAACAAAATTCAAAGACTCGAAATATTGAAATATTTTACCGAGAAAGTTCAAGTATTGTTAAAGTCGCAATTATGAAATTCATGCATTGAAATTGGTTTCATTGCATTAAAAACAAAATTACAGAAAATCCTTTCAAATTTGGATTACTTAGTATACAATTTTCTAAAAGCAAAAACACCTCACAATAAGAACAGAGGACAAAATGAATAATACTTTACGCTGCCATATAGATTTATTACCTAATGTCAGCTCAAAGAACCAAAAACAGTTATTTTAAAAGCCAAAAATTAACTAAGTATTGGGGAAAACATGATCAATTTTGCTCTTGAAACGCGAAACGCATCAGAAGAATTTCCTAAACAATGAAATATCAATTCTAGAGCGTTGCACCTAGATGCAATTTATAAAAATTTAAAAATAATACTGAAAAAAATTAAAATGGATGAAAAACGGCTAAAACCGGTTTATAAATATTCGTATATATATATATATATATATATATATATATATGCTCTTCTGTCACAAGCATTTTTTAACGTCGAAAAGTCATTCACTCAACGCATGAACATAACACTTCCTTCGTTGCGAAAATGTTCACTCGGCAATTTTACTCTTCGCTTTTAGGTCAAAACGCCGCCTGGCAAATAGTACTTTCGGTAAGAAAAAACAAACCTACTTACAATTTAGAAGGGGCATAGAGCAGAAAAACGTTGATGGTGCAAGAACTTCTGACGGGTGAGGGGTTTGAACCCGTGATCTCTCGGATGAGACAGGGATATTCAGCTCTGCGCTACACGAGCTATGTACGGTCATGGCTCACGATCACTTTCGTTTTAGCGACTTAACTTGTGAATGCGCACAATTCAAATCACTCCAAAGATCAAGTCAAGTGTGAAAAGGTCGCCCAAAACGTAAATCGGAATAATGTTCTAGAAGAAAATGTTCAAGCAAAAATTTTACATTAAAAAAGACACGCCACGCCTTTAAAATAATTGCTTCAAACTTCGTTCGAGAGCAATTAAAATCTCAGGAAAACCAATACTCCCCTTCGAGTTGCAAAAAAAACAGGATAAGGCCAATAATAGCCCCAGCTATCACTCTGCGGCCATTAATGAGAAGCGATGTCAAATTGCCACGTAAGAAAAGAAATTCGAACACAACTCATTCAATCAGCCTCTTCTCAATCTACTTCAAATCATTTTTTTTTAAATTTCCACAGGACAAACTTTGACTCAAATCCGCAGAACCTACCAAAAACACCACTCGAAAATCGCTTCCAAAATTCTTGAACAAAATATTTTAAAAAGTTGAGGATACCAATGGGTATTAACTCATGGGTATTAACAATCCCAACGCTTCTCTTCGAGTTGGAAAAATACAAGACAGCAACAAGCGAGTTCATGCACGACCGATGAAGTTACTGGTGCATCACCAGTCTTGGTTTAAGACATTTTCTTTATTCAACAGCAATCCATTCACAATCAGCACTACGAAACGGAAAAGCTTCAGATCTTACAAGTTAAGTCTTCTACAATACTTGTGAAATACGCTATAGTAATAGCCAACATAGAAGAGTTACATTGCATTTAAAAGTTCCGATGGAAAGTTATCCTAACGTTTCGGACCGGTAGCTTCCTGAGAAAACAAGTTCAGAAAAAAAGACAAAATATGTTCACATTAAAGATATAGACAACTCTAGCTTCTGTCGCATCAAGAAGCAGAAAATCTGATAATAGTCAGTTCCACTCATAATTGAGCCCGGTATGAACAAACAATAAGAGTGGGCATTAGAAAAGAGAAAATCTAGGTGCCACTATTGCAAATACGAGATAATGATTTTCACATCGACTCAAAAGAACGATAGGAACCAGTACAGGTAGAGAACCGAGCTGACTTATCAAGTCTTTGTCAAAATTCCATGCTTATTAACGATCATACTATTGTGACTTTGCAGTAAGCAATCAAATTAAATTGTTAAGCAATGTTTCAGGCTTAATAAAATATTGTTTCAGAGCAGATCGCTCATGTAGGAAAATTTATGCTTTCAGTTTGATATTCAGTTTAAAATACAAAAACATACCCGGCAGATTGCCCGAGAATAGCCGACGTTGATTCCCATAACCACGATTGGGATTGACAGAGAAACTAATGAAAAAAAAACATTTTTGTACCAAAACATTATTAAAATGGGAACTATTTTGCTGTCATTTTGCAGTTGAAAATACTCCTGATTCTTAGTGATAGGATAAAGGGGCGAGTATCAATACCAATAAGCATTACAGAAGGTATCTAAGACTTATAAGAGCAAAGTTCAAGTAAACGGTATCAAAAATTTGTCTTTATGGGTTTAAACCATTTCTATTTTAGATTCCCTGTTTTGATACTGATTATGTTCATTTTAGATTGCTTTGTTGAGCAATTGCTGCTTAAAAGCACTTTGAGCAGAATGAGAGGTGAGTAAACTAGCCTAGAGAAGTCAAAAAGATTTCACGCAAAATGTCGAACGAACTGTAAAATGAGGTAAAGCGAAACAATTTTTTTGTTCGACGAAGTAAAAAAACCTAGCAACAGAAGTTTTCAAATACAATCCAAACAATTGAACTAATTAATGACCTGATTTTTAAAAAATTGTAAATTGACATCGAACTTAGACAGTCAACAAAGTCCAATACCCAAGTTCAGCAAAAATTAACCAATTCTGAAAACGATTAGAAAATTTCTTTTCCACGGCTACCCAGTGTTTTAAGAACTGAAAACAAAACACCTTATAAACATATTGAATCTACGCATCCTTAACATGTGTAAACAGTACAGCAAACTTGTGGGAAACAAGGAGAAACAAATAAGAAGAGACAAAAACTTGGGAAAAATCTAAATTAGTAAAAGAATCTCAAAACTACCTGGCAAAATTCTTAACTTCAGCATACCAATTATTTAATATAACAAGGTCATGGAACATCTTTCATCGATTCATTATTATCGACCAATAAATCCTGCCATTATTGAGACTTAGTTCTAAGATAACAAAAAACAATAAAAATGGGGCAACAACGCAAAAGTCGCCTATTTTTTGCGGAAAACGTATAAGTCATAGAAAGCATAACTATAAGGTGAGCCAATTTTCGGTTAATTAAAGCACATTTGGCAACAGGTGACACCTTTTAACAAGGACATTAGGAGATAGGACAATAGTTAATAAAAAAAAACTCGTATAAAACTTAAAAATGCCAAAATATTTTTTTGAAAAAAAATTAGTATCATACTCATGGAAATTATCAACTTTTAACTTGAACAAATTTATTGATTAAAATAATTTCAAAAGCTAAAAGCCATCAGAAAAATGCGTGAAAACATATTTAAAAACATAAACCGACAAATGTCGGAAGAATTGCTCTTGAACGACAGGCGAGGCAATTTAATTCATGGTCTTAGTATAGATCACCCTTTCTTTATGGGTCCAAAAAACCTCGCCCCCACCGGGATGCGAACCACTGCCTCTCCGATTTATGGACACCCGCACTAACCACTGCGCTAGGAGTCACCTAATTTTCCTATGTTGCAACCGAATTTATATTAGCAACAAGCTTTACTTCGGAGCACTAGAGATCACTCAAAAATGATGCACGAAAGCGTGAAAAAGTCACCTGCGAAGTCAAAGAATGTTCTAGAAGAAAAGCGCAAAATTGTCGAGAAAAAAATTTGCATAAAAAGACACACGTTTACAATAATTGCTATGAACTGCGTTCAAGAGCAATTAAAAAGACAGCACACCAATACGATCCAAATTCTTGGCTATTAAAAATCACGGTCAAATTTTCGACTTCAAACCGCTGCTTCTGACCACTATAAAAAATATTATTTCCTTTAGGTTCTATAGTTATATATTTTTTTAATGGCCGCAAAATCCTTCAAGTAGTCTTGAGATCAAATAATAGATATTTCCAAATGCTTTTTCCCGTATTGAGTAACCCAACTACTCTTCTAATAACGTGACGTATGCAATGCTGTCGAAAAAATTCATGGTAAAACAAAACTGCAGTAAGTGAGCGTTACATCACTGGTCGAAACTAAAAAACTGACGTAGAGATAAAATATAGCAGGGAAGAAAACCTGCAAAGCATTGACTTCACCAGCAGATTAACTGACAATTACAAGCCAAAAAAGCCAAAGAAACATAACCAAGTTAGTGAATAACAAATTAGCATTTAAATTTTAATATTTTAGAAAATGTATTGAAACCCAATATTTATCAAAAATTGATGACTATATGGCCGGAGTGCCAACAGAAACCCTGATTGACAAAGAACAGAACAAGAAAGAATAACACCACTAGAAAAACCAAAAACTGTCAAAAAAGGTTAAAAAATTTAAAACAAATTGGCTAAAGCCCACGTTTTCACATGCAACATTAATTTTAAAAATTTCGGTAGAAGACATGCAAAATTTTCAAAAATATGAAGATGCTCAAAACACAAGTAATTAAAATTTCATTAAATATTTGGAAAAATTAGCAAATTTCATTATTAGATGATCAAAGTTTTTGGTAATTATGTTTTCAGAACTGAAATCTATAAAAAACAACTTTAACGCTAGCGAAAAAACCGGCCACAAGAGATAAAACGAGGCCAAAGATAAACTGTTTAACGAAAAAAAGTAAGCAAGATACCGAAAAGCAGCTAAAACTCTTATTGTTTACTTCAATGACTCTAACGCAACTTAAGTCCCACTAGGAAAGAACATATAGCCCATAGTACTCCTCATTGCTGCACCAAGTGAAAAAACAAAGGAAAAAAAACAAGGGCAAAAGCAAAAACTCATTAATAGTTATTGAAAACAGGTGATCTTAAAGCCATTAAAATTGTCAGTTCTAACCTCAACAATTAAACACATTCAAATATGCCACATCATAAATTTTCATCAGAGGAGATCTGTAGTTATAATTTCTCAGAGAAAACAGAAAACACAACACAAAAGGGGCAAACCTGAAAAAACACTAATATTGTATTTAAGCAAGCAGTGTCAGTGAGAAAGCATTAAAATAACAGAAAAATTCATTAAAATCGTTTATGTCTCACCACAAAGCCGAGGAGATTTTACATGACACTACAAAAGCGACACAATAACAGCAAACAAGTTTTACCGAATTTTTATTTTTAAAACAAAGTGTCAGGTTCACACGAGTCAGAAGCTATCGACTGAAACATCAAAACAAACTCAATTACAACTCATTAGAAAGTGGACGAGACCTGTCAGCAACTAGCCTAAGCAACAAGGCATCCGAAAATTTATTAAAGTGAAGTGAGAGGGTCACTCTAAGAACCACTCTTCACATAATGAATTTATATCCCCTACAGTTTCCATGAATCACATACTTAGATACTAGTAAATCGTAAGCTCCAAGTGAAATTCAATGCCCTGCGGCTTTACCTGCCCATCCCATTTTTGAGGACACTAAGTCAGATGCCGCGCCAAAAAAACGATCAAACGAAAACTCGCTAGTACGAAAAATTGCACTACAAAAGACCTGCAGAAATATTTGCTATTAACATCGTTTCAGAGCAATTAGAAAGTCAGGAACGCAGAAAAGTCAAAAAACATTTGCTGCCCACTTGACGTCTGAAATCAGTTTTAAAAAATTGATGCTTGAAACGACTCGCTTTTTCGCTCCCTCTACTACTCCAGCATGACTTAAATCATTACTTTAATTTGACTTCTCATTGCCGTAACATGTGCGAACAGATCTTAAAAAAGACAGCAACCCAATACAATTCTAATTCCTTCGAATGTAAAATATGAGCACCAAAACAATCCAACTCTTTGCATTCAAAAACAAGAGACGGCCAAACAGAGCTCAGCTATTAAGCAATCTTTCCATTTTTTAAGGGAATAGTCAGCTTTTTTACTGAAAGAACTGACCACCTATAAATGTTTTTATACCCACAATTGTATATAGCATGGTTATTACCAAATATCTTACGTCGAAATGCGTAACTGTTTATAATTTGTTGAGCTGAGAAACGAAAACAAATCCTGTTCAGCTTTGAAACACCAAAAATTTATTTGGTTAATCATTATTAACTGCCACTCCCCCTAGCAAATTAACGGCTGCGTGTTGCAATATCAAGCACACGTTAATTGATGTTTAACGCCAGAATAGCAGCGGTAGATTATACAAAACTAAGAGGTCAATTCAATAGAGAAAAGTCAAACGGATCAGGTAAAAAAAAATCTTGTAAAATTGGAAGACCAACAGGACCGAAATATAGCTAAAATCTTTTGAGAGAAATTTTAAAAAAACAGCAGGACAAGTCCTGAACAACACTTCGAAAAATTTTCATAGACTTAACAAAATATTCGACCGATAAATGACTAGGAACTGATTTGGAAAAACATTTAGGAAAAACTATCAAAAAACTCGAAACACGGTAAAAACAGAAGTCAAATTGCCACACGTGAATCCAAAATCACGATTAAGAAAGCGAATTTTTAATCAAACACTGTTCTCTCTCCATATCGCTCCACTTCTTGTTTCGGAGTCACTCCAACTTGAATCCAAAAAAAATCGTAAAAATATGAGAACAGATCGTAAAGAAAGATACCTCCAAGAGATAGGAATCGACTCGCAGTGAAACATAATTTATGGCCCTGTAAACCACTAATACACGTCGTCAATTAAATAAAACGAGCCAAAACTGTTGAACAACGATTTCTGACGAATACTGTAAAATATCTATAGTGAACGTCAAGCATAACAACTTTACAGTTTCAATTGGATGAAGGTCATCGTCTTTAAAAATTAGATATCTGAATATTAATGCTTCTTATTGTCTCAAATTCAATTCTTAGCAGCAAACAAGGCTAATAAGGCAGGATTTCCAGGGTTTGAACGCTTCTCATAATCTCACCAAAGGTTTATGAAAATTGCTATTTAACAAGTTAAACCCTCGGTTATTAACTTAATTATACAAAACATAACCAACTAACGTCGGTAGAATAGCTCTCAAACCAAATAACTCTCTTTTGTTTGAGAGCAACAGACACCACTCTCTCATTGAAATCCTCTCTTTTTGCTCCACTCTCTAATTTTGTCTCACACTTAAACCACTTCATATATTTTTAAGCGTTTCATTTCCGGATTCAACTTTCACTTAAAAAATTTCGGGAATTCCAGAATTGGCTGGAAGTCGTATCCGGCCTAAGTACTGGCTTTTTAAAATACTACTATCTCCTGGCAAAACGCAACAGAGCAAGGATAGTCAAGAACATTAGTCAAATGACATTCAGCTAACAAACATCTCTTGAAGAAAAGGGGAAAATTTTAACAAATTCAGAAAAATTTTGATGATGTCTCAGTTTTTTCTCATAGAACTGAAATAAATGTGTAGCAGAAAATGATTTAATTAACAGTAGACAGTGCAAACAACCCAAAAATAGAATAAGAATCCGCAAAAAAATCGAAAAATCTTCAAAGTAGCGTTAAATTTTCCTTATTTACCAAAACAATTCAAAAAGGTTTCAAAACAGCCTGAATATTTTAATTTCAAACTACAATAACCACTTAGGCCAAATAAAACCAAAATAACTGCATAAAGAGGCACTGACCAAAAACTCACTCGCACACCCTCATTTCTCGCTCTATTTCAAAAGCAGGTATGAACATAAAAAAAAAAACAATCTTTTTTTCGGTCTTCAGATTTGATCACTGATCTATTTTTTAAACTTTATTAACTCTAAACTTTCGGTTTCTTTGCTCAAACACTTATTAAAAACACAACCGACTAAACGTCGGAAGAATGGCTCTCGAACGACTAGTGTCAGCTCTAATCAATTGCAGCCTGCTTCAGTCGGGGGAGCTTAAATGGGACTAAGAGGTTCAATAGTGGGCTTCAAATAACCACATTAAAGGTTAACATATACCACTATTAAGATTTAAATTGAAAAATGGCACCAGTTTCGGCGAACTTTTCAGCTGACTTTTAGTGTTAAATTGCCACCAATTGAGTTCAGCTGCTTGAAATTGTGATTGAGCAATTTTAGATCAAGCAAAACGCTAAAAGTCAAGGGCGTAAAAGTCGATCGAAAAATCAAAACTGTCAAGCGAAAAATTTGCATAAAAAAGACACACATGTTTACAATAATTGCTATGAACTTCGTTCAAGAGCAATTAAAAACAGAAAACCTTAACGCCTCTTCAAGTCATTAAAAACACTTCTCCAAAACTACTCTGAGTCGTAAAAAGACAGCGCCCCAATACAATTCAAGTTCTTTGAATTGTGATTCATCTGCTCACCCATTGCACTCAACATTTGAATTTATTTGGTTGTATAGGAGATGTATTAGGTTGAGCAGTTTCATGATCAAAACAATGCATAATCCCGAATGAAAATTAATAGCAACGGTGACTAACTTCAGATCTCAATTTAGAGAGCTTTCAATTTTTTTTAACCAAATTTTAAACGCTGTCAAACTCAAACCTAATTCCAACCCAGACGAAATGCACAGCAAATTTGCATGCAACGGTCCAAATTTTTCAAACCGGCATGATACGTCGTCTAATTTTTCTGTTTGAATTTTTGAGCGATGACTCTTTTTTTGTAAATTCAGGTACTCACTCTTCGGGTAACTTTTCTTGACACTCGGAGAGAATGTCAATATCGTTGGATGGCGAGTTTTTCTCAGACAGAAAGAGCACCTTCGAGGGTTGAATTCTGAAAGGCTTTTTTAGAAGCACCAAGCCTACATTGAACTCTTTAAAAAGCTTAACCAGTTCCCTTCTCAGTCGATCTTGAACTTCAGATTGGAGCTCATCTATAATTCTCTCTGAGTTCGTGATGAGCCGCCATCTATCAGCGTAGTTGAGTAATCGAAACTTGAACTTTTTCTGGCTGCTTTTGTTCTCACCATCTGGAACAGGGCTGAGCAGTAGCAGACTTCCATCGTCAAAGCATACTAGTCTAATTGTACCTAGAATGAGAAGGTTCATTAAATATAACTGATCGAAACAGAAAACCAGTCACGTTTTCTGCATATGCTTTTATTTACTTTTCGGTTCTTGTCGACAATTATAAAAACATTGTTATATAGCATTTACAACTTTGAAAGTGTTTTCAGGCAATTATCGGCTTAAACAAAATGCGAAAATTGACAGCACACGCGACTATTCGTTATTTTCGGTTCCTAGACAATTATAAGATCAAATACAATCATTTCAAGTGTTTTATCCCGAATCGTTTTCATTAACAGTTGCTTTGCTCTGAAAATAAAAATTTGGACAACTTACAGGATCGCTTAGTAGTCTGGAATATAATTGTCCGACCAATATGTTGATTGGGCAATAATTTCGACCATAGTTTGAAACCATTCTTATCCAAGAAGATTGGAATGTCTTGCTTGTTCCTGGTTAACGGATAATGGGCATTTTTAGGCCACTCAATTTGTGTCTGCATCAAAATCAACTTTTCCTTGTGAAGAAATTGAGTTCTGAATTTGTTGCAATTCGAGGCAAGTGCCTCGACTCGAGAAATAGTTTTTCTTAAGTTAAACTGAAGTAGAGGTATACAATTTTCGTATTTCTTCACAGCGTAAAGTAGAATCGGCCATTTCGTAAGCATTTGCATCGGTTTCAGTAGGAATGCGCTGAGAGGTAATAATTGACATTTTGGGTTTTTTTGAAGTTCTTGTAGGTAAGATGAGAGTTGTGGACTTGCGTCAATTTCCTGAAAAAAAAACAATTTCCTGGTGTAATGTTACCAAAATATACTTTTGAGACATATTTCACTTGATTTTGGGTACGATCCTTTCCGTCCCTCCTTAACCCCCCACCTCAGGTGTATTTATTTACTACCCTTTATCACCTGACTTATGTCGAATATTTGTAGGGAAGTCTTTTCTTATCGTTCATTTCCCAATTTATTTGAGAATCCAAGCTGTAGCTTTATTTGCACATTCTCAATTTCTTTGATTTCTGTTTTGTCAGCTAGCCAGGCTGAGGCATCTGTAATATGCTACATAACCTGCGCCAGCACATAACCTGCTTGTGCCACATAACTTGCGCAAGCATTCAGCTTAGCACTATTGTACACTTTAATTTGGGGGTGAACGGTATTTAACAACTAAGGTCGGGCGGGGTTAATATGGAAAGAATACTTCAAAAAATTCAAATAACTTTAAATCAACTTCTGTTTAGAAGGACAAGCAGCTGTGAAGCTTACAAAAAGTTGATCTTTACAAAAAGTGGATCTTTTCGAAAAATGTGCATTCTTCTCTGCATTTTTTTTTAAAAAAATGCCTATAATTTGTAAGATTCCTGACTTAACTCTTTTGATGAAGAGATCCCAGGAATTAATGAAAAACTCTTTTTCTGACTTAACTCTTTTGATGAAGAGATCCCAGGAATTAATGAAAAACTCTTTTTCTCACAAAGGGATTTTTTCGAGTGTGTTTTTAATTGCTAACTGGTCAAAGCATTTCAGCTGGAAGATGCACTGTCCACCTGATTTGAAAACCGAGCGTTTTTGCACAAACTTACAGTGCCCACATTCACGTTTTTAAAACTGATTCATCGATGGAGCTTCAAAGCACAGCCCGCATAATCACTTGTCTTTCTATCGGTCAAATCTGTTTGGTATCATTTTTGCTGCTGTTTGTTTCTTACCACGCTTTGTCAAAATAGAACATTTAGATTTTTTTGTTGAAACATGTAAATTACTCATGTAAAATTTTTTGTTGAAACATGAATATAAACATGAGGTTGGATAACTACATGCTTTAAATGTTAAATAAATTAATCAGTATTGTTATTACTACAATAATTTTAAAACTCTGGCCGTTCATTCTCATAGGTAAAAATAGGATTTGAAGGCTCCCATTTTGTCTATTAACAGGTACTTTCTTGTGCTGATTGAGCAAAAACTCGGTTAAATAACTTTTAAAGCAAGTTTAACTGTTAAAAGTTTTCAATGAAGAGGGCAATTTGTTCCATTTTTGAACGCTTTTCAAGATCAAAGATTTGTTACTCGACTTCGTTTTCGTTCTTTTTTTCATATTAATTTGATTTGTTCTCCTAGGCGACTAGTAAACATTTTAAAATTTTCGAATGTTTCCCAGTGTCTTATATCTGTTAGTAGCATCCTTAGGCTAAATTTCGAGATAAACAGTTCGGCTGCCGGGATGCGATCCTTAATTAGAAGATCAAAGGAAGGATCATATTTTTGTTGAAAATAACAAACTTTCGTTCCCCAGTTAATTTGCCTGTTTATGCGCTTTATGATTTCCGCTTTAAGATTTTGCAGACATACTTCTCTGAAGGAAAGATGAGAGTACAACTCGCTGGAAAAACAATAATTCTTACTTTAAAAGGATTTTAGTTTCTTAAAAGATACAAAGAATAAATTACATTAGCCATTTTGGTTAAAACTGAGCTCATTTGATTTTCAAAAGTTAGGATTGAACCAATCTGTCCTCCCAGATAACGTTAAGCATTAACTGGTTTGATAATTTCACCTTTATAAGTAAACTTTGGATCCGAATTCGTACGCTTTTTACAGAATAACATCTCTGTTTTATCAGCATTTAAAATGAGTGGTGTATTTTCATTGGCTTCATATAATACTAGTGTCATCCGAAAATTGGACAACATCATTTTCAACTTCCAGTTTTTCAGATAAATCGTTGACATTTAACAATAAAATTAGAAGTCCTAACACAGTTCCTTGTGGAACACCATGATAATTAGTTTTTTATTTAGTAAATCAATAATCAATTTTACGCATTGTGTTCAATTTGCGAAGAAAAATTTGGGAAGTAAAATTCTAGATTGAGAGATATTGAAATTTTCAGTTTCTTGAGAAAGATCTTGTTGGAGCTGAGCTTAAGAAATAACAAAATTGGTAGGACGAAAACTATTACTGTGTTCTATTTTTATCCGGATTATCCATCCCCCTAGCGAGAAATTTGCGTATAGCAAATCAGAAACAGCCGCGTATGCCACGTCAGCAGAAAAATTGTTAACAAACTGAACAAAAATAAGAACACACAATCCCAATTTGTCTTGTCAGCCTAGCAACTCGGGCTAGCACTTAAACTCATTAATAAAATTGTTGAAATAATATAACCTTGAGCAGTATGTTTGTTACTGCGTCTTGCAAAACCAAACACTTGAGCAGTATATTTGTTAAACTGATACTGTGTCCTGATAACAAAAATTTGTCTTGAGCAATTTTCTATCAAATATTGTGTCTTGTATCGAAAACGTCCCGAACAGTGAATTCAATTTTCTGTGTCCTGATTTCCAATCTTCAACTCGTGAGTACTCTGCAAAAATCGCAACAGACACATCAAGGATTAAGTTAGAAACAAATTTTTCATAACACTTCTCCGGCGTATAATTTTGACTTAGATTTGTTTCATCAAAACGATAAAACTGGTAAATATATAAAGATCCCGTATTGTGTGATCTGTGGACCCAGTTCAATTGAGAAAAAATCCAAAACTAAGTTAGTTAAATTAGTTAATGCAACGGTAAGTACAGCAGAGCGGATATACAGCTACAAAAGTGAACTGCAGAAACGAAGTATCTGGACAGATTTTGTAACCACTCAGAACGAACTGGGTGGTGTAAAACTTTTTTGTGAAACACAAGGAGAGCAGTCGGTACAGATCTCATTCAAAAGCAAGGTCTAAGAACACAGCGTCTGTGTCGATGTTCTCTTCCTTTTTTCCCTTTATTATGTAAAACACAGCATCAGCAGACGACTTTCTAGATTGGAATCTGATTTGTTGTTTGTTCAAGAGAGCAGGTTTTTCAAGATATTCTGCTCAATGACTACAAAAAATTTTACAAACTTTCGCAAAAGTTGGTGTTGAGGGAAATGGACGATAATTAGTTAAACACAGAAACAACTCCCACTTTGAAGATTGGTGTGATGTGTGCATCCTTAAGAATTGTTGGAAAAGTACTCTCCTGATTACGATTGTAAAAAATAATCTGAAGATAGCATATTTTCAGATTGCAATAACCAAGCATTGATGTATTTCGGCCTTGCTGCTTTTTTGTTGTCTAGATTGTCAATAACTTTTTACATTTCTCTCAAAATAAAATGTCTGAAGTTAAACTCTTGAAATTTGCGCTCTCTTTTTCGACGTTCAATGGAGCAATCTGCCCTATATAGATGCCCAATTCGCTGAGAACAGTGTTAAAAACGTTACAAATTGACTTTTAACTTTCATTTCTAGCCATTTTATCAATTTCAGTGATATTAGGACTGTTATTTTTCTCTCTAATTGTTTTCTTAATGAATTTTCCTTTTTTTCTTTAGTTTTCAATTTTTATTAGGAAATCCTCCGAAAATTGGTTTTGTGCTTCTTTTAACTTTCTCTTTTCAAGCGTGCAATACTTTTTAAATGACACAAATGATTCAGCACTTTGTGTGAATTTGTAGTAAATGAAGTAACGATGTTTCTCAGCAACTAACTGCTTAATTTCTTTTGTCACCCCAGATTTTTCTGAAGTAGTTCTTTAAATTGACAATTAGTTTCTTTTCTGTTGGTGAGTTTTTGTCGAGTGTTGTCGAAAAATTCTGTTAAACTCTACAGACATTTCATTGCACTTTCTGTGTTGAAAAAACTGTTCTCCGATATGCAAGAGTCAATCTCTAATAAATTTTTATTCGACAAAATCTTTTGTCCTTAGTTTAATAAAATAGTTTCCGTTTTCTTCTAAAAAGAAGTTTACTCTGAAAAAAATTTATATTATGATCAAAATTGAAAGGATGTAAGCAGATTTTCTAACTAGTAACTTGCTCAATAGTCAAACTTCTTTTGTTTTTGCTTATGCGTGTAGGAATATCAATGCGGGATGACACTAATCCTAGTCCCGCCGCAAAAAATTTAGCAGACATTTGCTTCTGGTTTTAATGCAATTGATTTGAAGTATACGGCCCTCAAAAATGTCTGACAGCAATTGGAAACAGGAAATTTTGCGGGCGGATACGGAGTTTTGGTAATTTTTTCTCCGGGTTAGGAAGCGCCTGGAACAAAACAGAATATTGGTAAAACCTTTTGTAACTCGTTGTTGAAAAACTCTGAACAAAATTGTCCTTTTGTATGCTTTAAGAGCTTGGTGGAGCAGTAATGAACTTAAAACCGACGTATATGAAAATTGAGGCACGTTTTTGTTGCATTCAGGTCCCCACCAGCGTTTCAAGGTTAGAGTTTTCCTCTAAGCCTATTTTTTGTTTTTTTTTTTCGAAAGGCAAATCAGTTGTGTTCAGACAGAAATTTTAAAAAAGAGACGATTGTAATCAAATGTCAAATGAGTCATACGCTAGGTGGATTGGAGAAAACCTTTCCAAAAAATCCAAAAACGGCCCCAAGTAGAAAATGAATTCTCTTCACAGACCGAATACACCTCAAACATAACCGCACTAATCTTTTTGAATCATTGACAAAAAGAATTGTATGAGGAGAAAAAAAACTCACAAAGCCTCTGATAGAACATAATTAAGTTTCTACTCTGAAAACATAAGTGTTGGCCGAAGACCTTGTATTACAATTAATATGAAACAAAAAGATACCATTTGACAGATAATCTTTGATAATCAGTTCAAGAATGGAAAAACCGAGGAAAGGGAATAAAGATGTTGGCGGTTAGGTTCGAAAAACAGTACCCTCAAAAGATTCCTACATAAACTTTGCTACAATGCAATTTCACAATTATTATTTGGTAAAAAAATAATAACATCTTCTCCTAGATCAATTGTAAAACTAATACCATTCGTACAAATATAAAACATCTTGTAAATCGGAAATGAACTAACACTCTGGATAACAATACAATTTTTTATTTTTTATCTAGTACAGCGTAAAGTGCACTGCCTGGCTCTAATGTGCCTTCTCAATCAATATTTGGCAAAAAAATTAATTACATCTGTTGATTCAAGCACCCAACCAACACTCAGCAAAGAAACAATAAATATAAACAGCAATTTAGAAAAGCAACGACCAAAAATCTGAAAAAATGGAACGCTTTAAGTTTATATTAGTGAAAAGTGTCATATAGCGTTTAAGTATCATATCCTGTGACAACTCAGGAACAGCTCATATTTAGGAATTGATCGGAGAACACTACAGCGAGAATCATTAAATCTGAACAAATTGGCCGAAAATTTTGAGCAAAATTAGCAAAATATGATCAAATTTACTAATTTCTTTTTATTAACAGACACAACTCAATTATAATATAAATACAAAAAAAACAGCCAGGACACCTAAAGAAACTAAATTCAGTAACAAAACGCCTCAGATACTATGAAAAAAGGGAACATGAAAACATAAACTGCTAAAAAAGGAAATTTAAAACAAATCAAAAGTATAAGAAAAATAATATATGAAAATTTATCTAAGTGAAATATTTGCTCCCGATAGTAATAAATACTTCTGACCGCAATTTGCAGGCCATCGATATCTTGAAAACTACGTGCGTGTTAAACTTGAATTTATTAGGGCTTGAATTTATTTAATAGGTAGTCAAAATGATACCTATTAAATGTCTGTACTCTGTCTCATCTCTCCTGTATGGAGCCACTAACATAACAGAGATGAAGGAAGTAATAGTCATCCATAAATTACATTTTAACAACTCTTTTAATGGTATATAACAGTTGTAATGGCTAGTCCCCGATCACACTAGAATTTGCGTACCCACTCTCATAGCCCAGGTCTAGTTACAGACTTATGAAAAGACAATGCTCGACCAAGTGTACTATGAAAAGACCATTCTCGGCTCATTTGAGCTATGAAAAGATTTTTGCTGGACTTTAACACATTCTGCACTTTAGCTCAATTCAGATTTTTCGCAGACTTCAGCTCGACCCAAAATTTTTTAAAAAAAAACTTTGTCTCGACCCAAAATTTGGGGTGGACTTAAGCTCGACACAATCATTGGTCTTTTGATAAGTCTGCTTTTTTGTCATTAAAATTTTACGTGCAATATTGCATATAACGTAGTCAGCATGTATCTCCTTCATCTTTTACGATTCAGAAGATCCACAAATCCCTCAAAAACGTGAATTATTTTTTAAAAGTTAAAAATTTCCATTTCTGAACGAAACAGATTTATGAAATGACTAACTAATGGCGGACCATTGAAAAGACCTTAGCTGGACTTTCTTCGGTGCAAAAAGACTTTAGCTCGACCCATGAAAGATATTAGCTTGACTTTAACTTGGAAGCTCGACCGTGTAATTATAGTCAATATTGCCCCTCTACTAGACTTTTAAAGTCTTTTCATGAGTCGAGGCCGAGGCCTGAGAGCAAAATCACGCCATTAATCTACACATGGTCATAGACATTTACGAAAATTATTGAACTTTTTTTACTGTTGACCAGATTTTTTTCCTAGTAAGTTCCGACAAAAACTCATTAATGATCAGAATTTGTCTCGATAATGATCAGCTTTTAGGCAGACTTTCACTAGGGACCTCAACCGCGTTATCAAAAACGCACTTTACCCCCCCCCCCCCGAGTGTTTTTAATTGTCTGATCATTAAACAAACCTCGATCTGGGTTTTAATTCTCATACCTCGAGAGCCTTGTTCTGGGACTCCTTGTTAGAACAGTATCTTGTGAAAGGCTCTTCAAACAGGTACTCTGCGAACTCGCCAACCACCTTGATGCACCCTGGCTCCATCTAAAACAGTAAATTACCAATAATATATGAACCAGTATAAGCATAAAGTAAATTCCTTTTTCTTCTCTCCCTACCAAACACCGAACAAAAATAACAAAAACATGTAAAACTTATTGAGTATGCTCAGTTTTCCAAAAATGAAAAGCTCCGATGTGTTCGTTACAGATGATACCGAAATTTTGTTATGTATACATAATGTCTCAAATTGAGGTATGCAAACCACACCAGCTCTTATCAGACTGACTTGGGTTGTAATGTTTAAAATTTCGCTAGGATGCTTGTAGTATTTAATAATTTGCTGTTAATAATTAGGACAAAGTCTATCATTGATTTATCAAAGGCTCAATCTTGAATGGTTTTTGCAGTCAAAAGAGAAAACTGCTTAGTTTTCAAGCATTTTCGTTTCACAATCAGGAATTAAAATTTCGTTAAACACTTAGTAAAGTTATATAAATATTCAGTATAACGTCACTCAAGTGAGTATATGTCTTTTAAATTTGAATGCTGAAAAGAAAAACTTGCATGCATCGGCGAAAATTTGTAGCATAAATTGAGGCTTCATAGACCTTTTATCTATGGAAAAAAGTACAGCCCTCTATGTACAACGCTCCAGACTGAAAAGACGTTCAACCACGAGTTCTGAATTCCGAAAAAGTAGCAATTATTGTTAAACAAAAATCATCTCTGATGTGTCAATCTCAGACAAAAATCCAATTTATCACTATTGAGCAACAAAAGATTAGACTTTAGCGAATCCAACGTTTACATTTTTTAAGGCAAGACTACTGACGCAGGAGTTATCGATTATAAAAACGCAAAAACGCAATACTGCGGTCCAAAGCATTCATCTTACATAATTTAAGCTACCTTCGATCTCATTTTAATAAATTTTTATGTTTTAGTATTTGGCATCGACCGTAAATAATGTGGAAGTTATTTCAGCATATTGATCTTATATGAATTTATTGAGCAATTTTCAGTCCTGATTTTAATTAAATTAGCGCATATTTTAGCGTTTATCATTTTTTTTGCTTACCTTTTCTTATAATTTACAATCAGAAATTGTATGTCGGAAGTGTAAACACCATTATGTCGCAAATGTACTGAAAAGTTGTCATTAGTTTTGGAGGAGAGGAACTCAATTTTTGAAAAGCCAAAGAATTGATCACTACCCTCTATAATTGATCGTATTCACCGCCGCATATATATTACCTGTTTTTACAATTTGATTTATAAGTATAGTGAAAATTTGGCTAATGAAAAGGGCAATCATTACTTTCTGATTACTTATTACTCCTCTCATTTAAGTCAACTATTGATTTTAGCATTTTTTTAGAAAGATATTTTTAGCAAGCGACAACTTTTTGTTTGGTAATTTTACTAAAAATGTGCAATCATATACTGCAGAACGTTTCAAAGAAGTTAACGTAGTTTAAGGTTATTTTACCTTAACAACGATAAATTTACCTTAACTTTATTTAGTGTTTTGAGTTCTCAAACGACTTTGATTACTTTTCTGAGGATGCAACCAGCAGCGATCAGAAAAGGTAAAAAGTGTTATCAAGATTTGTCAAGATTTTGTCAAGAGCGGTCAAGAAATTTTCTTGGTCTATCATGATAGAATCTTACCAAGATCTTATCAAGATATACCTTGAAATGTTGGTATTTCTTGGCAAGATGTTTCAAGTTTCATGATGTCTTATCAAGTTGTATCAAATTTCGATTAACTGAGTGAACAAAAACTTTGAAAAAATCTTTTTTAGGGCAACCAGGTTCTCGCCACAGCTAAGATATTTACCTGCAAGTTGTCACCCTGAGCGACCTCTAATTGGTTGATGAGTTTGTCAGTGACCTCTGTGATTGTGGTGATGTTGAGGAAGAGATTCTTGCAGATGAATTTATGACTGGAGGCAAACCTGAAACACCAAATCAGCTCATAATACTTTTTTCATACCGCAGCTACATTTCGACATCCTCTCATCCCCCCCCCAGCTCGAAAAATCAAAAAATCTGATCGAAGTAAAATTTGGTACACATTATGCGGGAAACGAACCAATATGCTCTTTGGCTCTGTCCAGAAAATTTATATAAGAAAAACCTGAATAAAGAAAGCTGAACTTATCTATTTTATAAATTCAATCAGCTGATAAGAAATTATTTCAACTAAATATTCTGACGCCACCTTTATATGAAACATTTTTGCATCAAGAAACTTCTACCTATTGCAATGAATTTGTTCGAAAATTGTCATGTTCGTAAAAAGGGAAAAATTCGTAGATTTAATGTCCACAAACAAAATACGTTTAATGTCTCAAAACAAAAAAAAACAAAGTAAATAGGTAATTTATTTTCATTCTCAGACTCACCTTTGCTCAAATGGTGTTTTGAACACATCAATTATGATACAGAGACTCTTGTAGAAAGAACGAACTGCTTTAAATATCTCGTAGATTGCCTCATTCATCGCAATTTGATCTTTCTCCATTTTCTTAACAATTCCGGCGTCAACTACATCCGGGAGGTGTTGCCAGTATTGAATTACTAGGGGTGGGCGTGTCTGGTGGTCATCGGAGTTGTTTGAAGCTTGTTGAGAGTTAAGAGGGGGCTGAAATAAAATTCATAATGTTTATTAATAATAATAATAATAATAATAATAATAATAATAATAATAATAATAATAATAATAATAATAATATTAATAATAATAATAATAATAATAATAATAATAATAATAATAATAATGAATTTCACTAAACTTAGTTTCACCAAGTTTAGTAAGTCCCTAACGGGGATTTAATTTGATTTCCATCAAACACTGTCCATCCATATGGGTACGATATGTAATTAAAATTCTTCTTAGCTAAATCAAATAGATACTTTTGACTTTTCTTTTGAATTTGAGAGGACTTGAATATGGGTTATAGTTGGGAAAATCACGCGCCAGTGACATCCAATTGTTGAAGTTTGTAACTCGGTAGAAAAAATTAGATCGGCAACGCTGGCGATAACATTCGTTTGAGTATAAAAATATTTTCTCGTTTGATCGTGTTTTTGGATGTCCATTCCTTATTTGCCAAAATCGCTCTGCCTCAAGTGGAATTTTTCTTGTCAAAATTCTGTTTAAAACTAAGAGATCCAAAAAGACAAAATGATATGTGATCGGAAGTAAATTTACTGATCGAAGACAATCATTGTATTCTTTATCAGTAAAATGACTGTTTGATTGTAACCATTTTAAACTTTTTCTCTGAATCCTTTCCATTTGTCTGACCATAGTTTTACTTGCATACCAAACATTTGATCCATAAAACAAGATCGATATTATGTAAGTTTTGACTAAGTTGCATTTGACTGATAATTTTGTTTCACTTGGAATTATTCTCTTTAGATAAGCAAGCTTCTGATTTGCTTTTTGTAGAACAAAACTTAAGTGATGATCCCACGATAAATTTTCTGAAAAATATATGCCCAAGTCTTTGAAGTGTGTTTTCTGTGAGATGGTTCCATTTGTGGGAAGACGCAAAATATGCTTGATTTGGTTTTTACGTAATGATAAGTTTTTAAACTTATCGAAATTGAAGTTCAACCAATTTTCCTTGCTCCAAACAATAGCAGTTTCAATATCTTTTTCCAGCTGTTAATTATTTCATGCTAACTACAGCTGCAAATATATTGGAGTTGCTTTTAAAGAACCAAGCTCAAATTAAATTATCATCAATTTTTTGCTTACAGTTAATCTAATTTTGTTTCATATCTCTGAATTTGCGTTAAGGTGGGACAACTCCAGCCATATATGGCAATTTTTGGAAATGAGAAAAGTACGACTAAAATTTGATTCTAAGAGGTAATGTCAAAAGTGCCACTTTCTAATCAGTAAAATTTTACTTGTTTTTGTTCATTTTAAAGCCAATATCTGATTGCTCTGCGTTTTGTTTTGTTGCAATGTGATTTTAATATGTAATTAAATAGATTTCTTCATCAATGCTTCAAAACATCAAAAAATTGAACAGAAGTGTCGATGAAATGACAAATAATTGTTTTTGTAAATATTAGTTTTTATAAGAAAATCATCAGTGGACAGTAACTGGAGTTCTTGCCTGAAATTTATTATCTATTTTATTGTGTGATTAAAAGTTTTTTTTAACAATGGTTGATCAAACCTTTCTCATCAGTTTTGTTGCGGTATTCTCAATACTTTAACACACTTTTCAGCAACACAAGAAACTATTTACCTAACTGTATGAATTTTTGTACTGGAGAGCCAAGACTTGTGTCGTTATTATTGGAATCAAAGTTTTCTGCAGTTTGCACAAATTAACATTCGGCGTCGTATCTTGGATCATAGTAGCAATGTAAATCATCGCTGAATACTATATCTCCGTGTGTGCTAGTACTATGAACACATTATGATCATGTCACTTTTTACCCTGTTCAGACAAAAAAGCTATTTTAAAAAAAGGCACACTTAACAATCCAAAATCCACTTTGTTTAGTGGAATACACAGTAAAATACACTCTCTGAACATTTAGGGCAATTTATGATCCAGTGGAATTTGATTCAAAAAAGGTCTAAAGCTACTAGATTGACGTTATTCAGCTAAAAGCCATTTAACAATGAATTAAATCAAAATAAACTTAAACAGAATAAATCGGCTGAATAACCAACAAAATTCACTCGAATAAGTTGTGAAAGCAAATGATAAAACACCAAAAATTACGTATAATAACTATTCAAATCTGTTTTTGCGCCCGTTTTTTAATCTGCGCTATTCTGTTACACCCCCTCCTCCCACAGCTTACCTCTTTTATAAGCCCCCGGCACACGTGCTGGATTCTAGTACAGTAACGTGTATTTGCTGGTTTTGGTGGGTACTTTTTATAAAGATAAAACGCAATTTACAACATTTTAAGATAGTAATGTCATCATCATGCTCAACAAATACATCTTCCAAAATTTAATTTTTTTTTCGAAACTTTTTCATGTGTTCCCTATTAATATTATGCAAATCAGAAACCAGAGATGCTCAGTCTATTTTCAGGAAAAAAATGTCTATGAGAATAGACTGCACATTATGAGGTAGCAAGATAGTCTTAGGACACACTGATACAGTACTGGGCCGATGATATATAATTGGAATGGTGACGGTCAAGCAAGCCGATAGGCAAGCAAGCCGAATTTTGAAAATGAGGCCAAGTAAGCCGAAAAAATTTCGGATACCCGTATTTTAAGTTGCCCCTGGCGGGCCGGTGGACGCGCTTCGCCGCGATAACCGGCCCACTTTTTCCGGATTACGTCCCACAGCGGATGAGAGGCATGGCCATGGACAGCGGTCTGCTGAGGCCCGTACCCACTAGATGTCTAAAAATTGACGCATTTTTGTTTCTTTGGTGCATTGGAATACATTATGCACTATAATACTACGCGCAGTATTGATTGTAACGGCTGACAATGTATTATTTCTGATAGATTACATAACTATTACATAACTTTCGGCTTGCTTTTCTGTCGGCTTGCTTGCCTATCGACTTACTTTGTTTTCGCCAATTGGAATACAATGTTTCATTACTGATAGGCTATAAGACTAGGGTCCAGGGTTCTATGAATGGAAAAAACACGTAATTTAGAACATCGTTTATTCTCCTTTTATCAGTGACTAGAAGTGTAACCTCTTTGATGGTCAAGTGGGCAATTAAAACATTTAATTTTCCCATTCAGTTCCTATTCTTTGAACAAAATATGCTACATGATAACAAAGCTATTTGCTTTTTAAAGCTCTGATAAATTTTTATTTGTTCTATTTGTTTTAATTAGCAGTTTTATGAAACTTCACTACAAGAGCTGTAAGACATGGAAAGAAAAAATTTCGGTGAATAGAAAAAGTGGGTACTATGATGAGAAACAGCAAAATAGTACCGATTCATTCCTTTAATTACAAGTTTCAACCGATTTACTTATTGGTATAGTCTGTCATAATGAGAGTTTTTATGATGAAGAAACGTTGAATGTGGCTGGAAATAAATTAGTTGATCAATTTATCAATAATTTTTGACAATTTCACCGCATTATTTAGTTAGTGTGGTCTCTCTTGCATTTCGTAAATTGATCTGAAGTAGGGTTAGTGAATTTCGGGGAGAAGGGTGCAATTCTAAGTAGCCGAAAACCCATCATGTTTTCCAAATGCACCGCCATTTTATTTCCGTCTTTTGCATGGATTACAATCATCAAGAGCTTAAGCAAATATGGACGCAGCGGGAGATCAGATTTTAATACTAGAGTTTAGTGGTTCGAGCCTGTGTCGTAACGATGACTGAGGTCTAAGCAAGGAAACGTTCGAATGAACACTGCCCGGGTCGAGGTTTTAGGGCATTTTTTTGTGAGAAATGCGGTGAATGCGGTGAATTTTTGTAAGAAATGCGGTGATTGCGGTGCATGCGGTGAAAATAAATATTTCACCGCATTTCAACGCATTTCTTACAAAAATTCACCACAAAATTCACCGCATTTCTTACAAAAATTCACCGCACCAACTTTTGTGGCAAAATAATGTAAGAAATGCGGTGAAAGCGATGAATGCGGTGAAAAAAAATAATTCACCACATTTCAACGCATTTCTTACAAAAATTCACCACAAAATTCACCGCATTTCTTACAAAAATTCACCGCACCAACTTTTGTGGCAAAATAATGTAAGAAATGCGGTGAAAGCGGTGAATGCGGTGAAAAAAAAATAATTCACCACATTTCACCGCATTTCTTACAAAAATTCACCGCGAAATTCACCGCATTTCTTACAAAAATTCACTGCATAGGATTTCCAAAGTTTACTCAATCTGATTTAAATTCACAAGAAATTTCAAAGATTTATGTAAAAGTTGGCGCAGTGGACTAAGCAGCGGAAGGCATGCAGAAGGTGAGATGTTCGAACCCATGTGGGGACTATTCTTTTTTGTAAGAATACTGATTACGCGGTGAAAATAAATAATTCACCGCGATTCACCGCATTCACCGCAAAAAGATGTAAGAAATACGCGGTGAAAATTTTCACCGCATTTCACCGCATTTCTTACGAAAATTCACCGCCAAACCTCGACCCGGGTGGCAAAATATTAAGACAATTGATCTTAAGCAAATTTACATTAAACTCAATGACAGCAATTATATGATTGGTTTTTCCGTCGAAAAAAAAGTCACTGGTACAAACCGCATACATAATTCTGTAAAAACTCCTCGACACTGGTTCATGTAAAACTTAAGATACTGAAACTGATCAATATAATTCAAAGAAAGTCCTGATATGAAAAATGTTCTAATAACTCATTCTATTTTGGCCAAAAATTAAAGTCTACTTGCCTTCTGGAGTTCAACGCGAACTATTTGCTCGTAATGACTTCCGTTATTATCATCATCATCGTCATCGTCTTGATCGGATTCGGAACTCTTTTCACCCGATTGTATCTCCCTCTTAACTGATAACAGCTCCACCTCTCCTTTCTTGTTATTATTACCGTCGATTACGTCATTGCCACCCGAGTCCACCTCGATTACGTCATAACTCTCCTCCTCATCATCTTCTAGAATTCCCACTTCCAGTAATATAGTCTGTCTTCGGGTTATAGAGATGCCGGGCAAACTGCTGAGTCGTTTTCGGAATTCTTCATCTTCGGGGCTCTGCTCAAATCTGATTGGTTCCTTTTCTTCGCCCGGTACATCGTCCTCGAATGAAATCTTCGGCGGCATAGATAAAGATTCTGATAATTCTCTATTTGAGGTCAAAATGTCAACTGACCTTCCCCTCAATTAGTGAGTTAAACAAATCCTGAGCTGAGTGTTAACCTGAACTTTTAACATCATAATTAAAAATGGAACCTGAATTTTGATAATTTTAGGTGAGCCGTGTCAAACATTGCAAAGATGCAAGTAACTAATTAACTTCAGGGTTGAATAAAGATATTTGAAAGCCAGATATTAAAAAAAGTTACGAGATCGGTTTGTAAAAAACATTAATTTGTTGATCACATCAACATTCAATATTGGCTCAATTAATTTTATGAGAAATCACTAATGATTTAACACAAGTTGTATAAATCTGTCGATTAATTGAAATGACAACATTTCAGAATTACGACTAGGTGTGTTGCTGATAATAATAAAGTACCAATTCCAGGCACTTTGATTTCATATGAATGAATGAACTAAGTTTGCTAATTAACTGCCCATTTTTTCTCTAAGTTGAACAAAGCTCCGAAATTTGCATAAAAGGGGCTAATATCTGTAAAAAATAATTTGTGTATTACTATAAGCAAATTGAATGTACGTAAAAGCATGCAAAGCTATCCTACATAGAAATCTAAACAAAGCAATATCTTCATTACTAAAACTACTTTCTAAAAAGACGCAAATAAAAGTTTTTTTACTTTTACTTGTAAAAATGAGGTACGCCGTCTGTTCTAAGTTTTAGAATGGTATCCAAACTTCATATATAATACTGTCAACGGTTTTGGAGGCATTACTTTGTTTTTAACTATATTGAAAATGGTATTTTAGCAAGAACGCGTTTGTAAAACTTAACGCAGTTTATACGCATAAAACGAAACGTTTGTGGTTCCAAGATTAGTTTGGTTAAAATAATGTTTAAACGGTTGGCGCGTAGCATTTAAACGTGTATTTGTAAGCTTCGGTGTATACGTTTGAGATATTTGCGTTTTAGTTTGGAGAAAAGAAGTTTATAGTTTTAACCGCGTTGTACGTTATGGGAATATATAGGTGCTTTAGGTTCGAGTTAGTAAATAGTTTCAAAATTTGAAGGACTTTCAAACGTTCGCTTGTCATACGCTAATGAACATGAACAAGAAATACTTACAAAAGTTGTTTATGTTTAGTTTGAAATTAAAATAGCTGCAATAGACTTGCAAAATCTTTTTGTCAGCCATTTACACAAAAATTTACGAGAAATTGTAATTCAGAGTTCAAACTATGAGAAAAAGTAATTTTAGTCACATGAAGTCTGGTTTGATAACTGGTCATTTAACTGAGGCATGAATAAACAGTCCGGTTTGCCCACCTCAGGCAAAATTGGAAACTTATCAACGCTGCCTACAAAAAAGTTACGGCTCCCTAAAAAAGTTACAAAACAGAAACTTAAGCGGAATCAATTTTTTCACGGACCTGTGCTGTACATTTGTAGTTAAATTAGACTACTCTGCGATCTTGAAAATGATTGAAAATAAAACACTCAAATGTCCGACATTATTTTCCGATCGCATCATAACCTTGGACAAATTATTCAAACCCTTAAGAAGATGCAAAAACGAACGGCGTTTTTTTAAAAGACAGTCTAGTCTATTACCGACGGCTATCTTGCAAGAATGTTTAAAAGTCTAGTAAGATTAAGCACAATCCTGCTAGATTCATGCAAGATCTGGCAAGATAGCCGTCGGATATGCAAGAGTCCTGCAAAATAAGCGTCCATATTGTGCGATTCTTGAGAGATAAGCGTCTGATTCTGGCAAATAGGCCCCGAACTCTTGTAATATAAGCGTGCGGAAATCCAGTTATAGCTTGTGGGTGGAAATTTTAGATCTTTGACGACCAGAGACGGTGCATTACGGAGTGCCACAAAACCATAAAAAAACCCTCTAGGTGCCAAGAAAAAAAGAGAAGACCGTAAAACGCTGAGACTAATGTGTTTAAGGTTACTGAATATTTTTTCCTCAAACGGTTAAATCAGATAAATTAGCGCCGGTAAAGTTTTTTTCTCTTTAGGCCCGAACCTATAATTAACTGGGTTGAACTCGTTGGACAAGTGATTGATGAGTAAACAAGGAGGCTTGATAATGTGCGTTTTTACATAATGTTCCGACCCCGCTTATCCACAAGTTGGGCTTAATTATCTGCCAAATGAGGAACAGATAGAAATCTTTCAAAAAAATCTCACGTTTTGATCAAAACTAATTGGTGTATGAATAAAAAATATTGCTTCAAACTTAAATCAATTCCCAAAGTAAATAATGGTCGATTAATGGGCCGATGATCCTTGCCATTATTCAGACTACGAAACAAGACAAACAAAAAACCAAACACCAAGAAACATTTACATCCAAAACTCAATTGCTTTTTTTTCAAAAACAGACATAATAAAATCAAAAAACTGTCAAATGAAACCTATTCTGTTCTTCACTAGAAAAAACATGGGACCAGTCCTTTACGAGACTCGGTAACAAGTATACAAAGAGCCCAAAAAACGACATAGTTAAAAAAAGTACGTCTACGTTTTCTTGAAAACGACTAACCTCAAATAATTAAAACAATTAAATACTAGTTCAATTAGATTCCTTTTCATTCATACCGCAAAATGGATTTTTTGAGACTTGTCATTATCAAGATTATGCAGCAAGTCTACAGAAAAATGACAAAATTAGACAAAAGAAAATTCCAATAGTTTCTTGCAAGAAAATGGCGACGAAGCCGTTAGAAACATATTCTAATCCGTAGAAAATCAGACAAAATCAACTAAATACGCCTTTTGTTGACACTAACAATGAAATATGTGACCTCTGAATAATGAGACCTGGTAACAAGGATTTAAAGAATGAACAAAAAGGAAATCAAAATATTTGTTTTTTTCCTTTAGAAAAAAATTTGTATTTTTCAACCTGTCAACTATTAACTAGCAACTGAAATCAATCAATGGATTCAGTTTTTTCTCAGAAAGTCTATTGAGATCTGTCAATTTTTGAAATATGTAATACACCTACAAAAAGAACGATAAACAGATAAAAAATCAAAATTTAACAAAAACTGGAAAAACAATAAACAATGAACTAAAAACATTAGATATGCTCAATTCAGACTTTTCTCAAAACAAAATATTTGATAGGCATTTTGTTATCAATAGCAATAGGTAGCATGTGGAGAGAAAGAAGAGAAAAAAATTCAATATAAAAAACACATCTATAAATATGCTTTTTTTTGAAACATTTGATTCCAAAGTCATGAAAAAATATAGCTATCTATTGAAATCAGTAAATGGGTTCTTTTCTTCGTCAATAAGAAGACGCTCAGCCCTGTAATTATCTGGACTATATCAAGCGACTACAGAAGAACGACGAACAATGACAAAAATCAAGCATTAAATTAAGATTTTGTTATAAACCGGTATCGAGGCCGTTAGAAAAAGCGACGCACTAAATGCATGCGATAAGTTCAGTTGTACCTTCATCGAAAATCAAAAAATTGATATGCAAATTGTTTCTAATGAAATTAGGACCGCAACTACCACAGCAATTACAGCAATTATTAACAAGTGACTACAGAGGAACGACAAAGAACCACAAAAACAACTCCATTAAATTCAGCTAGAAGACAATGTCGAAGCAATTAAATCCATTGTGTAATCAACTAAAAATTCATGGTTCAATTGTAATTTATTTTAAATGGTAAAATTTAACATCTTGCCTGTCATAATGAAACAAGAGAAGAAAAAGAACCTGTGTTGAGATGTTTTCAAAAACCAAATTTCTTTTGAGAAAACACGTAGTATCAAAGCAAAAAGCTTTAGCATATGTTGTAGAATCGCCTTAGGTTTAAAGTTAAATTTCCATATGAACCTGGTGCGTCTTGGCTTTGCTGACCTTGAGCTACAAAATGGCCAAAATATAGAAAAAATCGGCAAAGCTCAATTTATTTTAAAACATGTATTTTAATAGTGATAACGATCATTAGCTGTTGACCTAAAAACAAGATAGGTTTCATGAATCTCCCTACAATGTTAATTTGACCTTTCTTGATTACACTTGTATTCAAAATTTTTTTTTGGTTTTCAATATGAGAATAAGCAAAAATTTCGAAAATGTTTTGAAAAAAAAACCATAGACTGATTACAAAACAAAGTTTTTTATGTGCTTCAAGAGACATCAATTTGGCAAAAAACTGGCATTGCCATTTCCGTTAAATGGTGTTAATTTCAATGAAAAACTTGAAAGAGTTTGGCTAATTCAACAAATATTATTGGGCAATTTTTTATTTCAAGAAAACTCTCACAAGGTCCACAGTTGAAACCAGCTATTTTGGAATTAACGAGGATTTTTTTCAGCAATTTTTAGGAATATTAATCCAGTATATGTAAATAAAGAGAATAAATACAGCTTGTTTTTTGCCAATTTTTTGTGGAAAAGGCTTGATTTTGAAAAATTTAGAAAAAAACTACTTTAGCCAGAAAATTGGATCGAACAGTTCAACAACTCTTTTTGTTTTTCAGATGTAAAACTATTATCACTTTCTGTACAATTTAACATGTTTCTCTGGGAAATTGGCCAAAAATGCGCAAAACTAAGGAAAAAAAGGAAAAATAAACACGAAAATCAGTCAAATGTCCACAAAAATTTGCTCGATAAATCTGTGGAAAAAACGAAACTCAAAAAAGGTTAAATATTCTTCCCCGCTCAGGCTTTCTAATTATACCACTCACAACCATCTATGATGAATATTTCGATCAGTCAAAACTGATCGAACAAAAAAACCGTTTGTGTGTACAGTAACTAAAGTGAGTCGGAACAGTGGAATTTTCTAGTGTACCCAATTTGATTTACATTGTCTATATGCACCTACACCACTGCTATGTACTAACTGGACAAACACATATCTAGTAAAATGTTATTATAATCGCTGATGCCTTTCTCCAGTGAAAGTGCGACAAAATTTAAACAAAAATTTAAAAGTTTTCATTCACCTCATAATTCACCTAAACGCGCCTCTTTAATCTGACGTCCATCTTTTAAAATCTTGCAATTTTTTGCAAGATAAGCTTCCGGATCTTGCTTCATGCATGACAAGCGTCATCTGCAAGCATTGCAATTGGAGTAGGTCATCTTATTTTTTTTCCTGAAGTGTGCAGTATCTTTTAGAATAAACTTGCTCGACAATAACAAAAGTTAAAGTTAAAATTTTCCTCACCATAGCTTAGATTGTATATCTCTAAACTTATAAAGGACAGTTTCCAGTTTTTTGCAATATCTTAATGCAATCTGATTTGCCTTTAATAAAAATCTAGTATTAGCAAATGAATAAATACGCTGAACACCTTCCTTCAAATGATTAACATGTTTTTATAGAAACTACTACTGTGATTTTGGCAACAGCAGAGTCATAGATCACGACAAATAAATACAATCAATGTTATCGAAGAGGTTGACCAAGAGTTGTGTTTTCCAGACGTTCAACTCTAACCGTTAATGTGACATATTATGCACTTGAACTGGACTCTTATTTTTCCGAAACGTAAAAGATTTCAATCCGTTTAGGCTCCAAACGGTAGTTACAGAAAACATAAAATTTGATCATTTGGTTGTAATATAGGCACTACTGTCTCATGAGTATCCTTACAATCATAAACTCTATTTTTCCCATTCCATTTTAATTTTACCCCTTGATAAATTAAATCAAAGTGGTGAAGTAATGTTTGTCAGAGACAGTTTGCAAACCAATTTATTGAATTCAAGTAATTCTATTTCACTTCTCTGGGTCTGTCACACTTTTATGTGTCTTTCTTTGCGTTTTTTGTTCAGACCCCCACTTTAGTGGGGAGGGAGGAACTATATACTCAACTGGGTTTTTTTTTGTTCAGTCAATTTTGACCGATCGATATATTCATCGTAGAGAATTGTGAGTGGTATCATTGAAAAGCCCGTCCAGCGTAGAATACAGAATTAAAAAGATTTTTTTGATTTTCGTTTTTTACAGGGTGTTATCGAGGTTTAAAGTTTTGTGAACATTCGACTGTTTTTGTTCACATTTTCAGTAGTTTTTGCTAAAATTTGGCACAATTTCGCTAATATAATTCAAAATAAGTTAACATTTTTAACAACAGAGTATTGTTGTTACCGTTAGAGATAGAATTGTTTGATTGAAGTTTATTTTGGCTAAAATTTTTGATAAAATTTTCAAAATTCTAACTTTTTTCATAAAAAATGGCACAAAATATGCTTCTTTGGTCCACTTTGTGAAAGTTTGCCGGACTTAGTGACCTAAAAACCTTAAAACAGACTCTCTAATCTTAAAAAGAGCGCAAGTTGCAATTAGGCGCCGTAGGAAAGTCTTCTGGAACAAAATTTTGCCGTTTTTTGCAGATTTAACTCGATAATTATACAAAATGCATCAATCTCTTTTTTAATATTTGAAGAATTCCAGTTAACAATTGGTCTATTTTGTAAACACTTGAAACACATGGTCATTTTGCTGGGCACGCGACAAAATCAGGTAGAGGTTCGACAATATCGTGGATTCTTAGAATCAGAGACTTTTTTTGTTCTTATTATGCTGCCTTTTTTTCAAAATTGTTTGCTTTTGTTTTATTAATGTTAATTATAGGCAATAATTCATTTCCTGGCTCCGTTAATGACAACTCCAAATTACCTAAATTTGTGGCCGAATGTAGATACAGTTTCTTTTCAGAGAACCAAAAGTTTCTTTAGATTTGAGGAGCTTTAGTAAAATTTAACTAAATTCTTGTCTTTTGACTTCAATTGTTATTCTTTTGGCAGTCTGATTTTTAAGTTTAACCACTCAAAGATCTCCTTTTCTTCCTCAAGAGTTGCAAGTGAACTTTTTGTATTCATTCGGTTGTTACCTAATGTCTCTTATGTTATTGAATGTATTTGTTTTAGGGAAATTTCTGTGATTTTTGAACTTAACAATTTTTTTTATATTATTTTATTCAATATTTTGTTTATTCTCAATAAGTAGAGATCAATCTTTCCTCCGTAAAAAATACAAACTAATTTTGTGGCCGATTGTTTTAACAGAAGTTTTTTTGCTTTTGGTACTACGAGTTTTCATACAAAATTTTCTGATTTTTGAGCATATTTTCCCATGTTTTTGTTTCTTTTGTAAATTGCAACATTTTTTAGCAATCGTACTGAAAAAACCTAACATCACTTTAAATTGAAACTATTATTTGTTTTCATAACATATTGTTTGAAGGGCTGCGACATCGTTCTCTTGCTGAAATTGGTAGAGATTTTTTTTATTTTTGCCCTCTTTTTGTTGTTAATTTTTGTTGTCATATGCCAAATATTGTGTAGATAAAAGTCTCATTGGCCAACTATAGCTGAAAAAATGAACTTAATAACTGATATCGGTGAATAGCTAATAGTTGTTTGGGTTTTCGAATTGAATTTTTAAAAAAAAACAGAGTAATAGTATTCTTCAACGTATACCTTTTTGTTCTGGTTTCAGTTTTTCGTATTTTACATTGTTGTATCATTTTTGTAAATAAACCTCTCAATTTAGTGCTATTTTTAATGTTTTGTTGAATCAAACAATAATTTTTTTGATGTTTAAATGTTTTGAATGATGTCTTCATGGCTTAGACAATTGGTTTCAGGAGAATTTTGTGAAGTTTAGATATTTTCGGATTTTGTGGTTCTTTTGTTATCATTTTGTTATATTCGTTTTACAAAAAGAGGTTGTGATGGTCAGTTGAGATGCAAATGAATATGTATATACTCGCAGTTAATATCTTATGAAATTAATAGCTTCAAAACTGTGGTCTCGTAAATTTGTTTGTGAAATTTATTAGTTCAGCTTGCAATTGATGTTATTTTATATTTTTATGATTTATTCTCATTAATAACAGTTGCAAATAATTTTCCAAGTAGTTGCAAGACAAACTGTCTACTCTTTTAGTCGAAAGCTTTTGTTGGCTACGACTTTTGAAAATATATGTTTTTTATAAAAAGAGAGATAGATTTTTGAGATCTGCCAATATTTTTTCTGTTAAATTGTAGCTAAGCATCTCTATATACAATTCACATCATTTATCTATTGAAATACAATTTGCTTTTCATAACAGTTTTCTTTTCCTCAAATGGTCTTTCTTCTTGCAACAACCAGCTTTCATAAAACTAATTATCGTGATTTTTGCATTTTTGCCCCCTTTTTTGTAGGTTTTTCTTTTCTTTTCACAGTATCACAATAATGGGCGTCATTTGATTTACAATGTTGTTAACATCAAAAATTGAAAACGAAGAATTTTATTGCTTCAGTAATCAGCTTAATATTTAATTGATTGGAAGACATCGTATTCGTGCATAATTTTTCATGCAAATTTTTAATTTTTGCCAGTATTTGCCGTACTTTTTGTGGTCGTAAGACATATCCTGGATAATGAAGGCCTCAGTTGCTCTCTATTGAGCTATAAAAGTCTCTCTCAATGATTTCATTTGATTCGTATTGTTTCTAATCAGTTTAAATTTTATTTTTTTTCTTTTAAAAAAAAGCAATGCTTTAATAAACTTTGCCACTTTTGTTCATTTCTAGTCGACTTGTTGCCAAGTTGCATTGAAGGAAAAGCCCATGTTTTGTTCCAAACAATTGCCGGTTAATCTTCTGAGTATAAATTTTATCTGATGCCGTTTTGATTTGGTTATTAGTGGTTTTCAAAAAATGGGCAAGGAGTTTTGGTCGTAATTAATATTTGTAACTATTTGATTTTTATTGCCGTCTTTTCTGGTAGTCATATTTTGGTAACCACAGGTCTCAGAGGCCCTCTAGAGTAGATTGTTTTTTTCTTTTAGTAGTTTGATGAACGATATGTTGATATGTTATTTTTTTTATCTCTTCCTCATTTGGTAGACAATTAAGTGAAAAATGTAGATGAGCGGGGTCGGAACTTAATGTGCGAACGCACATTACCGAGCCTCCTCGTTAGTAAGAATATCAAATTTCGGTATTTTTCACTGGCTCTGGAATAACGTTTTAAGCACATATCGGTCAAAAAAATGGACTGTCTGAGACTTGACAGAAAAGTCACAGTGAATAAAAATTTGATAATATGAGAATATTGTTTATCCAATCATCAATTTGATGTCAAATGGCGCCTTTCAACAATACGACGTATCAAATGGACTTTTTTGTCATTAAACGAATAAAATCGTGAGAGCATATGTTCCGGGGCTCGAAATCCAGCCGCGTTGTTTCCAGATTACATCCCACAGCTCATGAGAGGCATGGCCGTGGACAGCTGTCAACTATCGCTTACATGCTCCAGATCCGCCTTATTATAGGCAAGCCTAGTTAATAGGCATACGTGCCACAAAATTATTGGGAGCGTGTCAAGAGACGACAACGATTTATAAGCAATAACAAAGACGGTGAATCCAATTCTGGTCCATTTTAAATAAAAAATCGGCCTTATCCAATTGCTTCGATGGTCATTTGATTGACTCCTCAAAAAAGGAATACCTCACTTGAAAAAATTATTATTTTGGAATCTGTTTAATTAATAAGAATGTTTACAAATGAGTTGCCAGCTCCAATCTGATTGTGTTAGCAGGTTTCATCTCAACTTGAAAATGAAAAACTTATATATTATCTATCATCATGAATTTTTATAGCTTATTAAATTTGTACAAAACATCGTTTTTAACAGTTACTTCCGACCTCCAAGATTCGTTATAAGCAGCGGCGTTCAAGCAAGATGATGGACAATTAAGACAGATGAAACAGTGGTCAATCATGCCATTGATTTTGGAGATAATGCTTATATAAATTGTCACGGCTGGTCTTTTGGGGCCGCCATAATTGGCCAGTGGTTTCCAGATTACATCCAACAGCCGAGGCATGGCCGTTGACAGAGGTCCAATGGGGCTTGCAACCACTTGATGTTTGGAAATTTAGTTTGTTTGGTATGTTTGGCATGTTTGAGGCACTAGAATATAGTAAAAATTGCCATTACACTGCGGCGTTTTGACTACTGTGGTTAACAATGTATTTCTTCTGGGGATTGCATAACTATTGCACAACTTTTTTCAGTTTTTTTACGTAAGTTTATTTTGCAGTCAGTATTCTGCTCATTCAGGAAGCACCTAATGTTTTAAACTAATGTTATAATAGCAGAAACTAAATTTATTTTGGAGTAATTGTCATTTTTTCGTGCACCGTTTAATAACTGATATCGGTGAATAGCTAATAGTTGTTTGGGTTTTCGAATTGAATTTTTTAAAAAACAGAGTAATAGTATTCTTCAACGTATACCTTTTTGTTCTGGTTTCCGTTTTTCGTATTTTACATTGTTGTATCATTTTTGTAAATAAACCTCTCAATTCAGAGCTATTTTTAATGTTTTGTTGAATCAAACAATAATTTTTTTGATGTTTAAATGTTTTGAATGATGTCTTCATGGCTTAGACAATTGGTTTCAGGAGAATTTAGTGAAGTTTAGATATTTTCGGATTTTGTGGTTCTTTTGTTTTCATTTTGTTATATTCGTTTTACAAAAAGAGGTTGTGATGGTCAGGGGAGATGCAAATGAAGATGTATATACTCGCAGTTATTATCTTATGAAATTAATAGCTTCAAAACTGTGGTCTCGTAAATTTGTTTGTGAAATTTATTAGTTCAGCTTGCAATTGATGTTATTTTATATTTTTATGATTTATTCTCATTAATAACAGTTGCAAATAATTTTCCAAGTAGTTGCAAGACAAACTGTCTACTCTTTTAGTCGAAAGCTTTTGTTGGCTACGACTTTTGAAAATATATGTTTTTTATAAAAAGAGAGATAGATTTTTGAGATCTGCCAATTTTTTTTCTGTTAAATTGTAGCTGAGCATCTCTATATACAACTCACATCATTTATCTATTGAAATACAATTTGCTCTTCATAACAGTTTTTTTTTCCTCAAATGGTCTTTCTTCTTGCAACAACCAGCTTTCATAAAACTAATTATCGTGATTTTTGCATTTTTGCCCCCTTTTTTGTAGGTTTTTCTTTTCTTTTCACAGTATCACAATAATGGGCGTCATTTGATTTACAATGTTAACATCAAAAATTGAAAACGAAGAATTTTATTGCTTCAGTGATCAGCTTAATATTTAATTGATTGGAAGACATCGTATTCGTGCATAATTTTTCATGCAAATTTTTAATTTTTGCCAGTATTTGCCGTAATTTTTGTGGTCGTAAGACATATCCTGGATAATGGAAGGCCTCAGTTGCTCTCTATTGAGGTATAAAAGACTCTCTCAATGATTTCATTTCATTCGTAATGTTTCTAATCAGTTTAAATTTTATTTTTTTTCTTTTAAAAAAAAGCAATGCTTTAATAAACTTTGCCACTTTTGTTCATTTCTAGTCGACTTGTTGCCAAGTTGCATTGAAGGAAAAGCCCATATTTTGTTCCAAACAAGTGCCGGTTAATCTTCTGAGTATAAATTTTATCTGATGCCGTTTTGATTTGGTTATTAGTGGTTTTCAAAAAATGGGCAAGGAGTTTTGGTCGTAATTAATATTTGTAACTATTTGATTTTTATTGCCGTCTTTTCTGGTAGTCATATTTTGGTAACCACAGGTCTCAGAGGCCCTCTAGAGTAGATTGTTTTTTTCTTTTAGTAGTTTGATGAACGATATGTTGATATGTTAATTTTTTTATCTCCTCCTCATTTGGTAGACAATTAAGTGAAAAATGTAGATGAGCGGGGTCGGAACTTAATGGGCGAACGCACATTACCGAGCCTCCTCGTTAGTAAGAATATCAAATTTCGGTATTTTTCACTGGCTCTGGAATAACGTTTTAAGCACATATCGGTCAAAAAATTGGACTGTCTGAGACTTGACAGAAAGGTCACAGTGAATAAAAATTTGATACCATGAGAATATTGTTTATCCAATCATCAATTTGATGTCAAATGGCGCCTTTCAACAATACGACGTATCAAATGGACTTTTTTGTCATTAAACGAATAAAATCGCAAGAGCATATATTCCGGGGCTCGAAATCCAGCCGCGTTGTTTCCAGATTACATCCCACAGCTCATGAGAGGCATGGCCGTGGACAGCTGTCAACTATCGCTTACATGCTCCAGATCCGCCTTATTATAGCCAAGCCTAGTTAATAGGCATACATGCCAAAAAATTATTGGGAGCGTTTCAAGAGACGACAACGATTTATAAGCAATAACAAAGACGGTGAATCCAATTCTGGTCCATTTTAAATAAAAAATCGGCCTTATCCAATTGCTTCGATGGTCATTTGATTGACTCCTCAAAAAAGGAATACCTCACTTGAAAAAATTATTATTTTGGAATCTATTTAATTAATAAGAATGTTTACAAATGAGTTGCCAGCTCCAATCTGATTGTGTTAGCAGGTTTCATCTCAACTTGAAAATGAAAAACTTATATATTATCTATCATCATGAATTTTTATAGCTTATTAAATTTGTACAAAAAATCGTTTTTAACAGTTACTTCCGACCTCCAAGATTCGTTATAAGCAGCGGCGTTCAAGCAAGATGATGGACAATTAAGACAGATGAAACAGTGGTCAATCATGCCATTGATTTTGGAGATAATGCTTATATAAATTGTCACGGCTGGTCTTTTGGGGCCGCCATAATTGGCCAGTGGTTTCCAGATTACATCCAACAGCCGAGGCATGGCCGTGGACAGAGGTCCAATGGGGCTTGCAACCACTTGATGTTTGGAAATTTAGTTTGTTTGGTATGTTTGGCATGTTTGAGGCACTAGAATATAGTAAAAATTGCCAATACACTGCGGCGTTTTGACTACTGCGGTTAACAATGTATTTCTTCTGAGGATTGCATAACTATTGCACAACTTTTTTCAGTTTTTTTACGTAAGTTTATTTTGCAGTCAGTATTCTGCTCATTCAGGAAGCGCCTAATGTTTTAAACTAATGTTATAATAGCAGAAACTAAATTTATTTTGGAGTAATTGTCATTTTTTCGTGCACCGTTTTTGTTTCAAACCAAAACTTTCGATCTCAAAGGAAAAATCCAAAAATTTAGCAGTGGTATGTTCGCTAAAGATTTTAACGATTGCCGAGAGTCCGACTTTGCTAATTGCAAAGCAATATTTAAAACTTGTTGCATTTTGGCAAAAAAATAGTAAAAGCAACAATTTGCGATTCGAACCTATTAGTCCTGGTAGGTACCAAATGTGGACTACGCTTGACCAGTCAAGAATCCATATCCTGTTACATCAATATGAATCTCAATTGGAATATTGTACCGCTTGTTGCAGGAAAATGAGGATTGTCACGTTTATAATCGGTTCAGTTATTGCATGTGAACAGAGAAACATCCGTTCGCAAAAGATTTCAGCCATTTTTTGTTTCAAATTTAAAAAATTCCTTGCAGATTTGTATACAGTTGGCATTATTCTATCTGTTGACTTTTGAGGTTCATATAATTGCCTAACAATGTCTGGCTTACGTCGCATGAGCCGGAGGTCATCCAGTCCTCCCCCATCACCATTCGCACCTGAGTCAAAGTTAGTAATCAACGCACTCACCAGTCAGTTACTTGTTGATAGAAACAAATTCGGTTTCTCTTCTTAAAAACTATTGTTATTTGGTTGCTCTTTGTTCTTGGCTGTTAGACAATCCTGTACAATAGTCGAGATCTTTGTTCACAAATCATGAGTACAGGCCGACATAGACTATAGGAATAGATCCCATGTTGAGGTGCCATCCGGAAGTGACCTCTGATCAGACCAAGTCCAACGCTCACGGTGTGTTGCAAGACCGAAATTACAAGGTCTGAGATTTGGTTCGAGCGCACTTAAGTTTGATCAGAGGTCACTTCGGTCTGGTGATAGTCTGATCAAAGGTCATCTCAAGCGCACAATCGTCTGGACGGTGGTCTGGGTTTGATCTGGGCCATGGTCGCACAATCTTCTGGACAATGGTCTGGTTTCGGTCTGATCAGAGGTCATTTCCGTCTGGCGAGGTCTGATCAGAGACAGTTTCAAGCGCACTTCGAGCCCACATGGTGTTTGGAGCGCAGATCAGAGGTTACTTTGGGCCGGGAATGTCTGATCAGAGGTCACTTCCGTCTGGCAAGGTCTGATCAGAGACAGTTTCGAGCCACATGGTGTTTCGAGCGCACTTTAGTCTGATCAGAGGTTACTTTGGTCCGGGAATGTCTGATCAGAGGATGTTACTTTCGTCTGGAACGGTCTGATCAGAGGTCACTTCCGGATGGCACCTGAACCTGGGGTAGATTTAATCATAGCTTTTAAAACGTGTTGGGTATTTCCTTCAACAAAAGATCTTCAAAATTCGTCGAAAATTCAATTTAATCATAATGCTTGACTGGTTGGCAAAAAGAACTAAAATCTATACTGTGTCTTTATTTAAAAAAACTGTATAACGTTTGATTCACTAAAAAATTGAGGAAAATTGCTACGGCCGAGGAACAGTTGTCTCAAGGTTCGATCCTAGATGTTCTTCTTTCTTGTACGTTTCTGCCAAAAACGATCAAAAATTTAGGTGTACTTTAAAAATAAATGCTCGGAGCATAGTAAAACTGTTTGTAATATTTTTAAATGCTCTGGGTTAAAATTCTATCTACAAATATATGGACGAACAGGTACTGCAATACATTACATTGAATAAAATTGAAAAGGAAAAAAATTGAATTGAATTCATCAATTGCCAAGCCATAACTCCGAAAAAGGGTTAAAATAGAAGTGAAAAAGTAAAGCAAAACAGTATACATATTCTTTTTTTCAATGCAAAAGATAAAACTGGTACTTAAACAAAATCTGTTTTACAAAAATACGTAGAACAGAACTAAAAAATAGAATTGGGTCAGATAAATCAACCTAACAGAAAAGAAAAAAATCCAAAGATTGACAACAAATTACTGGACTCAAAAAAAATTGATGGTTAATTATTCGTAAAAGAAACCGCATCAGCCAACTACATCTTCAGAAAAACACCTTTTCGACCATTAGTAGTCAATAAGACGAAAAGAAAAAAAACGAAGGTCGCAAACTTAAATAATGATTTAGAATAACACATTCAATGCATTGTTGTTGTTGAAGAACTGAACGACAAAACATTTCATCAAAATTAATAAAAGAAAATTGCAAAAATCGGTAAAAATATATTTTTATTTTCCATCAATGTTCTTATTCATGAAATTCATCAAATAGTTCAGAAATTCCAAATTGATTCTGTGCTAAAATGATCAAAGACTACAATGTAAAACATGTATGTGGCTGCTGAGCATCTCTAAAAGAAAATCAATTCACGGCCAATTTGAGCAGTGAATTAAGAATAGAATGTCAGGCAAATTTAAAGCTATATTTTATCCAAGCCGAATTGATTTGTTCACTTCGTCAATCTTTTTCAACTACTATTAGTACGGCCTAATCATACAAGATATGAAGAATTGCCTCAAAACCGGCAAAACAATTATACGATGTGAGGACATTGCGTCAGATTCCTTTCGAGTGGTTTGCGAATCAACCTCTTGTTCATACAGAATATCCGAGAAAACTTCTACCTGGTAAGAAACATCGCATCACATCAATTTTTCTCTGAAAACGTGAGTTTACGAAAAATTTTTACATTCTGTCGTCTTCTTTGTCCACAATCAATCGGAGATGCAAAATTAACATGTAAAACCACATGATCCCCGGCAGAGATGGAGCTTGAAAAATTATTAAAAACCAGCTGAAATTTTTAATATTGATCAAATTAAACCACAATAAAGTACATTTTGAACCATATTTCTTGAGCGTTAAATCACCTGTTTATCGTATCTTGCTTCAGTAGATCATCATAAGGATTGTAAAGTTTAAATAAAATTGAGTTTTGAAGAGAGAATTAATTCCAATTTTTTCCAACTTTCTTTCTGGGGAACAAAGTTCCTAAAAAAGAAAAACTTTGTGCACGACATAAAATCAGTTTCTCTCACTTGCTTTTATTAAGCCTAGCGTAGTTTCACTGTTTCACTGGTTGAGTAATTGAGTGTACTGAAAAGCACAAGAGCGAAGAGTGTTACATTTGTTGACTTTGTTAATCGGAAAAAGTCTCCGGACATATTAACACATCGGAGATTTTTGAAAAAATTTAGTTGTTCTTACCAGTAGCCAGGGCATTTATCTAGAGCTTGACGTACGTGATTTTGCTGGTTAGATTCATAACTCGAATTATTAACAAAATTTCAAGCAAAATTTGATTGTTTCAATTTGAATCATTTTTTATTCTGATTTTAACAAGTTTGCTGAACAGCAACGGTGAACGGTTAGTTATTGTTAGTAATTGAGGATCGAGTAATGCAACAGTCATCTACAGTTTAGCTGATATCACAGTTCACAAAAATTTTTCACAAAAACGTAATATCCGGACAGATTTGAAAGCAGCGCTGAAACGAACTGGGCGGTGTAATGTTTTCCTTGTCTTTGATAGGAGAGTAATCATTACAATGTACTCAAATGAGAAAAAAATTACCAGCATCATTTAAGTGAGCACTGCTAAAGGGACTATTTGTGACATAATGGTGTAACCGGTGAAAAGGCTTTATTCATTTTGTCTAGGGCTATAAGAATTTCTCAAAATTGTTTCCGACTTTTTGGGTCTTTAAATAGAGCAAATATATAGTTTGTATTATCTAGAGTACCCAAATTGTTTTACAGCACCTTATACGCACATTTTGCAAAGTGTCTGTGATTTGTTATGGTCACTGATGTTTTTCTCTAGTGCAGTGCGACAAAAATTAAACAAAATTTTGAAAGGATTCATTCACCTCATAGTTCACCTTAACGTCAATATGGTGCTGTTTTAGACCCAGTCTTGACCAAGCTCTTGAGAAACTTGGACAGACTCAAACAGGCACAAACTCACGAGTACGCGTCCTGCGTGAACTATTCTACAAAAGCAGAAATAACGAAGAATTCTGTGTTGAACTGGTAAACACAGGCGTCATCAAAGCTGTACTCCTTAAAACTATCAATGCGAACGACAACGAAACTGAGCGAAACTGGGCGGCTGGAATGTTGGAGAACATTCTAGAATGTTCTCAAGAAGGCCGCGATCAATGCTTCCAAAATGGCGGCGTGCGTGTGCTGATGAAAAGGATTTACAAAGAGAAGACAAACTCGGAAACGAAGCGAAGTTGTGTTGCTGCTCTTGGACAAACGATAAAGATAAACAAGGAAGCAAAGGATAGTTGTGTAAAGTTTGGGGGTGTGAAAATGTTTATGGACCTGCTTGAAAACTATGACTCTGCGATTGGGGTGGAAATTGTGAATTCTCTCGCAAATATAATGGCAGGTTAGACCATTGAACCGTTGATTTTCTCTATTAATTTTTCCACAGTTCTCAAAGGTAATGTTCTCAGAAAAACTTCCAACCAAATATCTTTTGATGCATCAACAAAAATCCTCAAAACAGTAATTTCCAGCTTTCATACTAAAGTCACATCATTGTGCCTCCTAATATCTAGAAAAATTCGTAAATTAAAGAAAACAAATACAAAAATTAGTTTCCAAGAAAGCGTATTCTAATAATTTAGCAATTTATCAGAGGAGTTATTACAAAGTACAATTCAAGTGAACTACGCGTTTCAAATATTTTATTCAAGATTTTGATGAAAAAATTTGGAGAATTATACAAATCTATTACCCTTTCAGTTATAAAAAAAACCAAGAGTTTAATCTCAAAATCCATTACCCAAATGATAAAATTTGTTGATTCTAACCATTCCAAAACTAAATCTCGTATTTTGTTAACTCTTCTTTCAATAGACCTCCCGGATGAAGTGGCGACAGAGGTGAGTGAGAGAGGAGGGTGTGAACAGTTCATGAAGAGGATTGAGGTGAACATGTACAAGAATGACAGGGTGTATGCACTGAGGGCCATGGCCACCATGCTGCCGAAAGTGGAGAAGGCAAGAGAGAACTGTTTGGAGAAAGAGTTCCAGGTATGATTGGCAACTTGGATAAACAGTAATTAAGGACAATTCCCAGGCTTTAATCATCTCTTAATTGTCATAATTCCATTTTGCTCGGACTTGCCGTACCTAACACATAAAAAATATTCCGAATTCCTCTTTAACTGCCCAAACATTGCCTAAGGTCAAATCCGTTTTGAAAAGTTCTCCCATGTATAAAAATTTAAACAGCAACTTCGTTTACTATTCAAAGTAAACTCACTCGCCTCTTCGAAATGTGAATCGAAGCCAACTCATTCATCGCAATTCTCTGTACTATTCGAGTTATCCTGGATCGGGTGCTCAATATTTCGCCAGCTTAATATTAAAACTAGCAAGAACGCCATTTGTATACCAAGGTAGAATCCCCAGACCCAGGTGACCTCTGATCACACTATTTCGGACACACAGGATTCAAATGTGGATTACATTTTCTGATGATTGGGAATGTGTTAATGTAATCTATGGTCTATGACCTGTATTTTACCCATTAAAGTTGCCTTTAAGCCGATGGAGACACGATACCAAAAAGAATTAGATATAAACACTGAAGGCGATTTTTCCTCAGCCGCCAGTCGCTAACAGCCCTGTGGAGATATGATAGAGGCTGGGATCTGAGGTTTAGGTTACGTGACTCTGATGAAGTCACTGGGAAAATCTGTCATTAATCAGGAACCCAGAAGTGGTTCGAAATGTACGTCAGAATTTCAAATTAATTTTTGGCAGAGTCAACTATTTAGAAAAGAGCTTCGCAAGTTGCGAAGTCAGGTACAGTATATAAGTCAATTTGGCACTCTAGAATCTGGCATATAGATATGGCTTTTTAAAACTTGCATGAGAGTGCTGCGAACATTCTCTACAATTTTTACCACTTTTAGAAGCAAAAAACTTTTTGCCACTTTTTACCACTTTTGTAGCAAAATGTATAAAAAATCCGATTGTGAACTCTGAGAAATAAACTTTTTATAAACTCGTCTAGCATGAAGTAAATTTTGCATGACGATTTTAGTTACAAGAGGATTTTTTTCTGCTTAAGGTGAAGCTGATGGAGTTGATTGAGAATGAAGATGAGGAGAACGATGAGATCAAACTGCACGCAGCCCACTCTCTCTTCACTCTCTGTCTACACAGTGAGGAAGTGGTCACCCAGGCCAAGGAGAATTACGTACTCATATTCCTCGACCCACTCATGGAACATCCTCAGTACCAGGGTTAGTTAGTGAGGCATTTACAGTGATTTTTAGCGGTGAATTTTTGTAAGATTTGCGATTCTTAGCGGTGATTCTTACAAATCTTACAATTTTTAGCAATTTTTACCTCGGCCCCGGGCTGTAATATAGGTTGCGATCCGAAGTGAGACCGAAGTGACCTCTGATCAGAGATCATTTCGAGCGCACGAAAGATAATGGTCTGTAAATTGCGATAAATTAAAAATATGCAGTAAGAATTGTCTTGGAGACAACTTTCAAGCGCCCGCATACTAAGCGATGAATGTGGCGAAAGTGGCAAAATTTTGTCCAAATTTGATAAATTTGACGGTGAATTTTTTTCATCGGTCTGGATAAGGCATTTCTTCAAAACTTCACTCCTCCTTCACCCATATTCGATCCCAGTTCTCATTGATAACAGACATGTCTTCACCCAAGAAAATTTTGCAATAAAAATTATTTTTAGGGATTTTTCCTCTTGACACACTTTTTTTCTTCGACCCGTTATATTTTGAACTTTGTAATTTTTTATATTCTTATATGGATATTATGCTATTCAGGTCCTGATCTGGATGAGAAGGTTGGGAAGGTGAAAGAACTGGTCCAGCTACTCGGAGGAGTCCCCAAGGAGACCCAGAAACTGAAATTAGATCCTCCCCCTCCTGGGAAAAACAAACAAGCTAACAAGGAACAAACTGTACAGGAGGTTGACGAAGTCATTGGATGACTATAGAAAAACAAACTTAACTCATATCAACAGGATGATGGAAGATTGCAAGTCTTTATATAACATTTATCTAAAAAAAATTACTTCTAATCTACTTTGTTGAATGTCTCTTAAGTTTAAATATGGCATCCCAAGTGGTTCTAATCAGTTACTCTATCAAGAATTGTTTATTCTGACAATTAGATCCGACCGCGATCCAACAACTTGGGTCTGATCAGAGCTATCTTGGTTCCCGAAACTAATCCAAAACGTGCATATATCAGTACGAATAGAAAATTGTTTTAGTTTAATATAAAATAGTGCAAATTAATGTTTTCAGCGTTTCTTATATGTATAGCACAGCGTGTTTTCTAAACAATTTCATAAAGATAGAAAAACGTTGCCGATTGAAGCAACGTTTTTTAACTATGCTTTTATTGTCCGTGTAAAATCAGATAGTGATCAGGATAATTCAATTGCGTCAAAAATTGAAGAAATATCCAATATATTGAGTTAAGGGGTAGCAATTTTTTTTTTTCAATTTTCGTGACCAGTCTTTATCAATGGGCCACCCTTGCCTCAAAAAAAAAAGATTTTTTATATTCGAATAACTTAATGCCCATCCACTTAATATTTTAGATAAAGACGTAGGAAAACGTCTAGAGTAAATCCAAATTTTTCTCACCCAAAAAGCCAAGCAAGTAATTGAAGATCTTTTTTTTTCAATTTCCAAATTAGAAAAGTCCAAATTAGAAAAAAAATGTTCAATTACTTGCTTGGCTTTTTGAAATTACGCAGTTCCAAATTAGAAAAGTTACACGCAAGTAGTATACATATCTGCCATGTTACTTGAGGGGGGGGGGGGTCCGGACCCCCCCCCCCCCTACAAGAACTCTCACCACCGAAAAACTGATTTTCTCTTAGTGAAAGCAAGTTTTTTGGTTAAGTTTCGCCAGCCTGAGATAAGTTCTTGGGTTAAGTTGACTGGCGAAACTTAACCAAAAAACTAGCTTTCACTAAGAGAAAATCAGTTTTTCGGTGGTAGTTCTTGTAGGGGGGTGTCCGGACCCCCCGCCCTCCAGTAACATGGCAGACACCGGCTGCTCCAATGTGTATTTCAGAAGAAAGAATGCGCAGTACGGAGTGCTTAGACTATGGTTATAGCCTGTTGTAGTAACTTTAATTTTTTTTATCTTTGAAACCATGAGAGGCATACCTGAAAAACTTTGAAATATTTTCAAAATTTTTTGAAAATTTTTTGGAGTCCAAAAATGGTCTGAAATGGATTTTGCGCTATAAAAGAGCACTCAAAATAGATTTTTTGTTGACTTCACTTTTTTCACCTATGAAGTATGGGGGGTCGAAACATACAAAAATTTCAAAAATTTTTTCGAAAAGTTTTCAAAGTTTTTCAAAGTCCTAAAATTGTCTGAAATGGATTTTGCGCTATGAAAGAGCACTCAAAAGTGATTTTTTGTTGACTTCACTTTTTTCACCTAAGTAGTATAGGGGTCGAAACATAAAAATTTCGAATTTTTTGAAAAACATTTTCAAAATTTTTCAAAGTCCTAAAGTGGTCTGAAAACGATTTTGCGCTATGAAAGAGCACTCAAAACTCATTTTTTGTTGACTTGAAAATTTTCTCAGATAAGGTGTACTATAACAATTTCCTCAAAAAAACTATTTGATTAGCAATATTTTATTCTCTTGAAACTCTAACTTTCCTTCTGAGATGTCATAATTCAAAATACAAAAACAAAATATCAATTCAATCAGTGTCAGAGTTTCTAGAATCAAGACTTTTGCTTTCATTGAATAGGTTTCTGTTCACAGTAGCAGTTTTTTTTCTTTGTTTGCTAATGTTTGCTAAAGTAGTATCACTGTCACTGCTGCTGGTAGAGTTATCCAGGCTTTCCTCGGCTTCGTTGAGAATGAAGGGGTTACTGATTTTATGATTAGAGTCGTCAGAATGATCAGACAGGTTTGAAAGGTCGACAACATCATTTAGCTCCTCATTCGAATATGATGGCTGATAAAAGTCGGGATCAGGTGTTTCCCAGCCCAATGCCTCCCCAACTTCGGGAAGTTCGAACACATTATACGGTTCGTGCAATTCTGTATCCCAATCGGTTTCAGCGCACATTTTCTTCGTAATGTACTCATCCCTCAACAAATAGTGTCCAAATGGTAGCGTAGTTTTTCGATTCGAGCTGATATATCTTTTGTCATCATATGCGCTTAGTGCAATTTTGTTGACATAAACAGTTTGTAATTGGTGTTTGTTGGTGTTGAACTTGATGTTTATTACTCTCACTAGATCACCGGTTTCTAATGTCTTTTTAAACATTTCATGGTTAAATTTGGCTTGATCGAATTTTTTGGTTCCTTTTGCGGTCATTTTTGTTTGCCCGTTAGCAACGAGAATAGAGTACAATTTTGGTTTAAGGGCACAAAACTCTTGTATTGGTGTTCCCGCAAGTTCATCTTTGAACTTTAAGACAACTCTTTCGTTTGATCTATCGTAGAGTTTGTGATCTGTTGGAAAATTTGAGAGGTCGAAATGATTTTTGAGATCCAAATTTTTTTCCAAGTCGTCAAAAAAATTTTTGCTTTTAAGCTTGTAAATGAAAGAGTCTGTATCTGAATACAACAGCACACAATCGGTTTGTTTTTTCATTACATTGTAATGGAACTCTAGCATGGAGAGCTTTGAAAGCTCTAAAATGCTAGCACCAACAATTGTTGGTTTGTTCCACAGGATAGACTGCATTTTCTTAGTAATCAGAGTCAAGTTTTCGTCTATAATTTTGATTAATGAAACTTTGCCTTCAGATGTTGCTTTCGAAGTTCCTCTTCTGTTCTGGCAAATGAAACTGTCACTCGGTTTCGCAGACTTTCACAAAATTTTCCAAAGGTCGAGTTTGACATTAGTTTATAGAAATCTTGATCAAACTTTCTGGACGCTTCTTGTCGCTTTTGCGTGTTGAGTGCTATGTAGCTTGAAAGCCATTTCGATTGTCGGAATTTTACAGCTTGATGAAACTTTGTAATTTTGATGCCGTTGTTAACGAAGAATTTCAGGTTACGATAGTGAACCACATAGTTCTTCTTGGGATGGAAGGTCTGTCTCAGTTTTTTGGTTTTTGACACAGTCAATTTAAGGGTGTTTTTTAGAGAAGTTTGAAAGTCACTCAATTGTTTCCTTGTCTGGTACGAGTGGATAGTCTGCGTGTTTCGTGTAGTTCGTCAGGGTACTCCAAATCGACTTCAACCAGGAAACCAATATCCCCCTCATCTTCGGTTTGTAATTTTGTGTCTAATGAAATGTCTTCAACGAGCTCAAAATCCTTGAGTGGCAATGGGTATTGGAGCATGATGCCACCGTAAAGATTATTCGCATCAATGTAGATTGTTGATGAAACATCTTTTGACTCATCAAATTCCGGTAACGTGGTGTTGTTGGCAACCTCATGTCTTGAGCTAAAGACGGAGGAGAACCCTCCACGCATCATCCTTTCCGTCAAGTCAAGTATTTGTCGATCAGTCAGTAACTCAAGTTCTGGTTCACAAACTTTTAAGCAGGCACTTCCTGAAAGGTTTGAGGCCGTATAGAATTGCGAACAGTCCAATCCGTATGTGCTATAACACACGGACCGTAGTTCCTCAAACCAGCATGCTAACTGGAGAACATCTGTAAGGTAAAGTTGGAGGAACTGTTTAAGGTTTTCACAGTTAAACACTTTGAACACATTATTCAACTGAATGAGTTCCTCATTTGTGACGTCGATCTGGTTGTCTTTTAAACTGTTCTTCCAGTTCTTTAGACATGGAAGAGAAAGTTCATTTAGCTTACTGAATGAGTCTACATATGAGTTACGAAAGTTTCCTTTCTTCTTCAACAGTTTTCGCTGCTCGTCTGTATAGCCCTGATAGAAGTGGTCTAGGAGAGAAAATTTGTTGTCGGGTAAACTTTGTAATAGTTTGTCTAAGCTACAAGGCACGAACTTGAAGATATCGATAAAACAAAGGTACTCGTACACTGCAAGTTCATCAAGCTTGCGTTTTCGCGTTTCGATAAAAACGCCGAAATTCAGTGCAATAAACTTCTCATCATTGGTTGGTATGACTTCAATTTTTGTCGACTGTGAAGCCGAGTGTAAGAACTTCACATTATGATGTAAATCATAATTCATCATATTGTGGGCAATCACTGGAGTGTAGTTTAGCGTTCTTCGGTTTAGTTTACATGCACTGTGCGCATACCCAATGAATTGCCCGTTGTAGTGACAGTGGTCTAATACTTTTTTGTTATCATTGTTGAAATCAACATTACCAATCCAACACTTTGACCTGGTGTCTCTTGGAGGTGCTGTGCCGAGAAAACATGGGAATTTCCGCTTTTGCTGATAGAAATATTTTGCAAGTTTCTCTATTTTTGTAACAAAGCGTTCCATACAATCAGGTCCAGTGTATATATCAAAATGCAGGGGCTCAGAGTTATCACGTTCAACAACAATCATGCAATAACTGCAAGGAAGATGTTGTTCTAATGTAGAAGTGCTTGAAATAGTTGGGTTGCTTTTTGCCGTTGCAACGGGCACAATCAGAGATTCCAGATCCAGGTACACAACAAAAGGTGAGAACCACCTTGCCGCATAGTTTTCAATTTTAACGTTGTTTTTGTCGAGTGTGGGCATTGTTATTGGCACTAACTCGTTTTCCAGACATACTTTTTGATGGGAATTGAGTAGCCCTACTGATGAACATTCATGAAAACAATTGCGACACAGCTCGCTCCTATCACGATACTCCCTTCCTTTGACTTTGGCAACAAGTTTCTTTAAATTGATAATGAGAACATAGTGGTAGGTCTTTTCGTTTTGTTGGCGCAACAAGTCCAGAACAAAGGGAAATGGGTTTTTTTCGACAATCTCAGGGGCAGTAGCTGTTTCTTGTTATACCTGAAGCAAAACTTTTTTACAATTTCGGGGGGGGGGGGATATCAAACGAAAAAAATAATATTAGATAACAGAGTTTTTCATAAAATTCAAGTTTGTTTTTACTTTGAAAGGCTTTTTTATAGTAGACAACAGTGTAACTTAAATCTCGTTACCTGAAAACATTGACTTGCACTTCATTGAGGTCTTCGAACTTTGATATGTCATGAAGACTCATTGGCATTTCAAAGTTTCCTTTCGGTATCTTGGCTGATGGTTTCTCTCTACTGTATGTAAGAACATTTGTCCTAGGTCTGACGCACGGAATTGGCGGTTCCAGTTTTTCTTTTTTGTAAACTAGGTGGTATCCAGCTGTGTAGCAATATAGAAAGCAGTTGTTGTCGCTTCCATTGTGTATGTTCAGCAAATTCGAATCCCTTCTCAACGGATGTCCCTCATGAAACGGTATGAAACTGCTTCCCCGGACAAGCACATATTTGGCCAGCTTCAGGGTAACTTTGTCTATTGAGAGTAGCTGCCGACCACTTCCGTAGCTTGAAAACGAAACAAGTTTTGAAACAATGTTGTCAACAAGGTCTTCAAAAATTTCATTCGAAATCCCTGAATGGTATACGACTCGTGTATTCGTATTGAAAAACATGCTCAATTTTTCTTTCTCATCATCCGAAGGTTTCTGAAGCGTCATTTCTACTACAAGTTGAACCTTTTGTGGAAACTTTTGCGTGTGTTTTTGGACTGTTTTCGAAATTTCCTCCTGGTTCCTGAACAGATATTCCATAATGTCTAAATCCCCCTGGGCCGGCTCAAATTCGTAGTAGTTTACGCCATCGCTAATTGAACTGACTGTTGGTCTAGACGTATCAACTTCATGGGTTTCCAAGTCCAAAATGGGCAGACCATGCTCATTGTTTATGTGCTCTGCATATTCGAGATTTGATTGAAAACCTACGCGACAAGTATAGCAGACTTTTAAAATGGGCTGTTGATGAGAAATATGGGAATGCTTACGCAGTGTAGGAAGACTTCTAACGTTCTCGGAACACTGAAAACAGCTGAAAGTCGGTATATCTGGAAATATTTTATCTATTTTCTTCATATGCTTGTTAAGGGACCTTCTGTTGGAGAGCTGAGCAGAACAGTTTGAACACTGAACTGGCATACTGTACGGAAGTACGGAACACAGTTTTAAAGTGAAATGGTGTTGAGACTTTTGAATAATAGGGTAAGAAATGTAGAAAATAATGATTGATAACGTTAAAAATGATTTTGAGATATTTCTAAGTTGCGAGAGTTTTCAAAAAGCTTAGGAAATATTAATTTATAGTAAAAGTAGGAAAAGCTTTTAAATTTTTTTGCGACCAAATAAAGGTACGTATTCTTTGCTTTAATGTTTTCAAATTTATTAAAACTTTTTCACCCAAAAGTTGACGAACAGATAAAGCTGAATTTTCTGCAATCAAGTCAAGAAATGAAATTTTGATTGTGTGGCACTACACGGGTTTCGTTTAATTCTTGAGCACACCTTCCTTCTACAGCTTTAGGTAGTACAATGTTTTCTAACCATGAGGGGGCGCAATTAAATATAATTCTTATCCTTACAATCCATAATATACAAATTTCAACTATGTCTGAGACCTTTGTGTAAAACATAGGCAAAATATGGCAGGAACAATAAAAAGGCTTATCAGTTCTTCTTAAATATTGCATGTACTCCCATAATAAGTTTTCTTTTTATTGTGGAATTTGAGTTTACTGCAGAAATATATATAAGAATAGTAAGAAAATTCTATCGGCCAGTATTTGCTTAGTCATTGTTAAACGTGTTTTAATGAATAATAAAGCAAAGTGAGAGGGTTTTCATTCAAATTGAGTGCAAACCTGACACTAAGTTCCTCCTTCACAGATAACGAAAATTTTTTCCCTTCAATGTTTGCTTGGTAATAACACTAGTCTTTTCATTAATCAGTAAACTTGATCGAAATTAGAATTTCACCCATTGGTTGTTGTAGAGCAGGCAGTGTCATATCAAAGGAAAACGGTTCAAGAAATTGAACTCTAACCTAACCCCTGAACGTTTCAGATAACAAAAACTGTTTTATTTCCCTAATTGTGGGCTGTGTAATAAGCACAATCTTTTCGTTAAACTGTAAACTTGACTAAATTTAGAAACGTACTGAACGGTTACTGTAGAGCAGTGAGTGTCATATCAAAGGAAAACGTTTCATGAAACTGAACTCCACCTAAATCTTGAATGCTTCAGATAACAAAAACTGTTAAATTTGCCAACTTTTGGGATGTGTACTAAACACAATCTTTTCATTAAACAGTAAAGTTGATTATATTTAGAAACGTACTGAACGGTTACTGTAGATCAGGGGAGGGCCAAATCAAAGAAATGCCCTGTGCTCATCAATTATATGCATAGTAAACGCAGTATTTTGAACAAATATGAGATTTTCATTTTTTTTGTTGGTCACCGCAAGAACAGCGAGAAATTAATGAAAAAGTTTGAATCAAAAATTCATTTTGAAAAAATTTTTTCAATAGAGCATAAAAAGTATTAAATTGTAATTCCAGATCACTTAACTATGGATTCAGGTAGAAAAATCAATAATCGTATATCAAGTTTTTGAGATAAGGTTCAAAATATCATTAAAATTTGCATTTTTCATGAAATTTTTGTTGAAAAATAGTAAATAACTCTATTAATTTTTAACAGTACCTTCATTCTTTTAATCGGTTCCAAACAATTAGTTCAATCACTTTCACAGTACGTCGTGAAAAGTGAACGCAAATTTCATTAAAACTCCAAAATTTTGTTTTCTGAGTTCTTTTCTAAATATCATTTTTCATATAGGAACCTTTAAAAATTATGTTTCGCAGACATTTGAATTGTTTCTTCAAACAGATTTTGTGTTCACTGTAAGCAGAGATATCTCAATTTGACTCTCAGCACTCAGAAGAAAATAATTGTTCTGCAAAAATGTTAGGATAGTTTGTTTCTTGTTTGATTTTTTGCTTCCTTACTTAGAGATAATGAAAAATTATATATTCTGAAGAAAATACAATTATGGAAATCCAATTGTGATCAATATGCGGTGAATGAATGTCAATACAGGTAGGAAACCATACTGTTTTCAAGTTTTATAAAATCAGCACATCCAAAATAAATTGATTTTGAGTTGTCAAAGAGTTCTCGCATAGCTGAAATTTTTCTCTTTTTTGGAACATTGTCAACTGAGGGGTTTTCAGTGTTTTCGGGAGTTAAAGAGAAGTTTTTGTTAGGGGTATCTTCTTGTTCTTCAATTCCATTGTAAGTTGTGGGAGCCTCAAAGTTGTCTCCAGACAGGTTTTTCAACAGATCGTTTGTGTCTGCAGGACTGTCAAAGTTTATCCATAAGTTGTTGCTTTTTAGATTTGAAAAAAGTGAAGGACTCTGCTCTGAGCTATTTGAGCTGAGTGTTGGACTGGGGGTCCGCAGTAGGCGTGCAAACTGGTGACGGATTTTAGGAGACTCAGGAGATTTTGGAAGCCCCCAAAGATCCGCTAGGTTGTCGCATGCTTGCAATACACCGAGCTGGTTCTCGTAGAATGGTACACAGTCACAATCGTATTTGTATATTAATTTTTTGGTTACCATTGGTAAGTTCGATATATCATATTGTACCAGAGGGTGCAAAAGTGTTGTTGGTGGTACAACTCCCCCTGATGTAATGAATTCACTACCAGTAGTTTTGGGTTTGTCGGGTAACTGAGCTATAAAATTGATGAATATTTTTGGAAGCATGCAATGGTCGTGAGTTGTCCACTCTTCATTTTCATGAGAACGTTTTTGTTGTACAATTAGCACGAAGTTTTCATGTACAATTTGATAGATAATTGTGCGTTCACATGACAAATCGCTTTCTGACAAAATTTGGTAAGACATTGCAATTGCTCTGGAAAATTCAGATGAACTGTTAAGTTATAATTGAAGTTAAACAACAATGACGAAAATTTTGAAAGATAATGTTTCCTTGAAGCAAATACTAGTAATGTTAAAACGAAAAATTGAATAAAAAAAGAATTGAGGTACAGTTATTTTAAAAAGACACTTGTTTGCAGTATTACAAGCATGAACTTGAATATAGAATTGAATGAGAATTTCAACAATTATGTAGGTTGTTCAATGTCGTTAAAGCGTCAAGTTTTGGCACTTGTGTTGGGTTCACTTTATTGATCAAGTTAGACTCTTGACACACCTAAGATCATACATGTACTCTTCATTTTGGTTTTATCTGTTAAACCAAACATTAAAGTTGTATTGTTTCCAGGCAAGACCACCCCGAAGTTAAGGCAGGCTCTAGTACCATGGGAATTTGTTTGCATACATAAGATATAGACATTTATGTGTTTGCCTACAGGACTAACGTACAAATACTGTTAACTCAATAGATTATATTTCTTATCAGTTAACCAATTCTGTTTTTAGCGTCTGCGTGTAATTTCGAAAATTTTAGTGCACGAAATCATTGACACGGTTTTTCTTGACGAAAAACAGTTAGTTTCATATATTGAATAAGAAACACAAAATGCTTTTTACAGCGGAGAGAGACGCTGAGTTTGGAGACGCTCATTTTGACGTTTCCAAAAGTGAAAAACGTTTGATCCGAGCAACAGTGAAAACTTATGACAAAACAGGAACTTAAATCTTCCTGAAGTTGTTCAAAAAAGTTGGTCAAGAGTTTGAATTTCAACAGAGAATAACACTGACTTTAGAAGAGTTTGAAAAGTTATTGAAAAAGAACGGAAAAATTCGTTCCGCTGCTAACGACAACACTGAAAACGATCCTACTCTGAAAGCTCCCTCTGCAAAGAAACCTAAATTAAAACAAAAAGACGACGAACACGAATTCTCTGAATAATTTAAAGAGCTCGATTGAAAATGGTAGAAGCTATGTATGAACGTTCACCTGGTTAGTTCAAGCAATTTCAAAAAAAATTTCAGGTTTTTTGTCACTGAAGAGAAACCAAAATCAACGTTTGCTAAAGTGTCAGCCATATGCATGCACACTGATATTCTTTTTTGTGGAGTTTTACCTGCTAATCATTATCATGTTTTGTTTGATGTGTCAGATGTTGCTAAAGATTTCTTTAAAAAAACTAATCTTTATTCTGTTCCATGTTTATATACAACTTTCAATTGTTTATTCTCGAATGGCAAGGACTTGGAGACAATCGTAACGGTTTTCGAAAAATTGAAGCTAGCTGTGGAATACAATGGTCTAACGTTACAGACGAAGGGAGACACTACAAACATTCGAAAACGTTTACCCAATTTGGTTAATGGCGTTGGCTGCAAAACTCATCGGGCAGTTGGAAGTACTGCTTTCAAAACTCTAGAAAATAGTGTTGAGAAAAAATCAAACCAACAATTGCAAACTGACCGGTTGTCAACTGAAACTCTTTAGAGATTTGAGAAAATTTAGCATTGTCCTCATTCTGGTGCTTTCTGTCAAATAATGGATATCTTTGTGAGGGGCTATGGAAAGTTAGATATTGACATTGATGTTTTGTGTGTTCGCTTAGTTTTTGAAGAAAAAATAAAGTTTTGAAAAAAAAATTATTTCAATACAAAAGTTAGTAATGTTAGAGCATCATATGAAGCGCTAAACGTATAAAATCAACATCACTCATCTTTACAATTTCTTTTTCATCAAAAAGATAATGAGCAATATAAATGCAAAATAAGCCACACAATATTGAGTTTGGTTTTTGAATTGGTTGGTTTCTAAGCAATTCAAACACAGTTTGAATATTACCAGCAGAGGAAACAAGTCTATTGTGTAAATGTTTATATGAAGTTAGATTTTGTCCCAGATGATCTGCAAAAATATATTTCCCATTTTTCCGACAAATAAGTGTCCAATGTGTTCCAATTGTTTGAGAAGTTGATACATTCACTATAATGAAGCTGTTCTGAGATAGGCTAAGCGGAAAATTATCTGCAGCAAATACACCATGAAATTTATGCTTTAACAATTTACATCGTTGAACGAGGTTGTTTATTTCATCTTCATCCATCAATTTGTAAGTTAATGACTTTTCGAAACTCTTCGTGCAGAGTCGATAAAAATTGTGCTAGCTTTTTCACCAATTATGAAAATTTCAATATTACTGGGCAACGCGGCTGAAAACCTAAGTTCAATTGAAATTGAACAATTGGTAAGTTCAGGGTAATAAAATCATGTGACGCCTGCTGAGTGCTGGTGAGATCAAACACCATAATAAAATGGTTAGGGTATTCAGACAAACTTATTCCATGTCCATTGTCAATATAGGCTAAATCTGACATTGTGTTGAAGTACAAGCGTTTTACGTCAGCTGTATTTATGGGGCTGTCTGCAACAGGGAGTCCATTTCGATAAATACAAATCTGCTCCAGATTAAATTTACAAAAAAGAAAAGGATTGAGTTGTTTTCTTCCTAAGAAAGCTTCATTTGTGTTAAGACAAATGGCAAGACGTCGAATAGGCTCCCTGCTAAAAACATCTTCCTGTTTCCAACTTGGCAAACCAGTAGGAGCCAGAAATGTTTTTGTTATAGTTTCCAATCAAGGATAGGACGCTGGGCTTGTTAGTAAAGTTTTTTCAATGGCAGAAACGACGTCATCGTTCAATGTCATTTTTCTCACATACAAATTATTTTTTATAATTTTTAATTTGTATGATTTTGCAGCATCGTCAGATATTACAACAAAATCATCTATTGATCTTCGAAAGGAAATTTGCAAGCTGACCCCACTCAAAAGATGTCGATCACAAGTAAAAAAAAATCTACCGCTAATTTTCCATAAAAACTGCATTCAGCAGATTGTCTAACCAAAGCTTTTCATCTGTTAACTTCAGTTGTTGCTATCTCTCCAGGATTATCCTCGTACGAATAACCTTGGCAAGCCAACCAAGTAGCCTTTGCGTCTTTGTTGTGAGAAAATTCGGTTTCAATGAAACTTTTGTGAGCATAATTTTCATTTGCATTTGAAATTTTCAGTCCGTTGGCAGATACTGTACAGTCAGAAAACAGTGAATGTAAAACATTATTACAAATGTAAGGAGCGTCTGTTTTGGTTACATCTGCTGCAGCTCCAGCATCGTATTTTAAATCAGCTTCAGAAGCCTGAACTATCTTGCATTCGATTTCCAGGAAAATTTTTTGCAGATCATTAAAATTATTTCTGTCTCCAGCAACCTCAAACTCAAGCATGGGTCCGTTAGGACTGTAAACTGGCCCTAGTTTTTGACAAAAGCTCCCATCAAAAGTTACAAGAAGCGCTGGTTTTTCGAATAAATCTAAGGAACTATGTGTTGCCTATGTTGGTAACATATTACCGATCATCTTTAACTTTGGCAAAGAAATCTGACCGACTTCTCTTTGGCTGTTTGTATTTTGAAATGATCACCTTACTTTTTTTGCTACTTTTTCTTGCTTTTGAACCTGAACGTTTAGATCGTCTACAATTAATTCGCCTTTGTCTCATTCGCAGTGCCAATGAGCCTCCTGTTTGCTTTTTGACTGCATTTGTTATTGTGTTTTTCAGCGCTTGTTTTGGAGATTTTTTTTACTGACAACGTCCATTATCTCTGGTACGCTTTGTAACAGAAGTTCTTTTCCAACACGTTTTGCTGCTGGTAAAATAAATTTTCTTGCAATAGGTAGAGTGATTCTTCCGATACCACTTGCTAAAGCTCCAAAACCGCTACCTCTTTGCCTATAGTGTCCCAAAAAATAAGGCAAGGCAGATGCTTGATTGGTGTAGTATGAATCCATTGCTTTTACTCACCAAATTTTTTGAACTGTAACGTCAGAATGACTTTACCAGTCCCTGAAAAGGGGACTAATTGACCTGTTTCGGCGCGTAGTTCTATAGAAATTGACTGAATCGTATTTGAAAGAAGTTTTTTGTAGTCCAAATTCGAAAAAACTACTCGGTGTGTTGGTTCAAGCTCGCAGACGCCACCATTTTTCAATCGTTGTTTTGAATCAATGACTCGTAATAAAGGTGCTTTCGCATCGTCCACGTATTGATACTCTATAATGTTTGTATAAATGAATATCAAATGTTTCCCGGCGCACAGATCAGCTGGAAAGTCACCCATAAAAGCCTTAGTATCATCTTTTTTCATCAATTTATTTGCAGTTGTGTCCATTTTGTACCCAATGTGTGTTCCTCGTCCATCAGGGACACCCTTGAAACCAATAATGCTAGGAATTTCATCGCTTGGAAACGTAATTCCCTCATATTTTCCAAATACAATTTCAAACTTACCAGAACTTTTAATTTCTCTGAAAGAAAAATTTGGTAAACCAACAGTGCTTTTAATGGTAGCTAACAACTGCGGCACAGTATCAAAAGTTCCTGGCATGAAAGCTAATCGTTCACCGTTGTATGGACGTGATATGACATTGGCTCCAGAGCTATTCCGTTGGTGATCTTGTAAACCACTTAAACTGTAAGAAATTAGGACTCCGTTTGTGATGTGTTCTATTTTTGTTGGAAAAATAATTTCACTCAAAGCTACTCTCCAGTCTCCCGACAGTTGTATTTCATCATTGAAAAAATTCCGGAATGAAGCCAATGTGTTTTGATCGAAGATCTCCATCGAAGCGGAGGAGATTACATGTACCGTAAATTCATCTTCAAAACGTTTACTTGCCATTTTGCACAGGCAACTCTCGAACTAATTGGATTTCGGGTTGAGAGAATTTACCTTGAATAATTTCCTTATCGGTATCGGTAAAAGAATACGTTGGAGGTTTCAATGTTGGGATAGACGAAATTTCAAAAATCTCGTCTGTAAAAGACTGTTTGTAACCCTTTCCAAACGTCTCCTCTTTTATCAGTATTCGTACAAGATCACCGACAAAAATTTTTTGTTTTTGAGAATATTTTGTATTGGCAATCAACGATACCAGTCGCGGAACGTCTTTTTTCGCGACTTTGTTTGGAGCCAGCTTGATTGTTCGATTAACTCTAGAATTGATAGTTTTAACAAATGAATCCAGTTTATCTAGATATGAATAGGTCCACTTTTCTTCTAAGTATCTGTATATTATATTCGTGAGGGAACGTATATTTCTTTCAGCAAAAGCAGACTTTTTCTCACTGAACGTACTGTATAAATGAATTCCGCGTTTATTGCAGAGGGCTTTGAAAGCACCGAGGAACTCTGTACCATCATCGACCCAAACTTTTTTAGGTTACTTATGTTTTATCATCTTTTTGAAAGCCTGTGCAGTTTTTGCAGCATATTTTGTTTTTAGTGGTTCAACTCTGAGATATCTTGACAGACAGTCAACTGCAACAAGAAGGTATTTTACACCACTTTTGTTCTTTGCAAGTTTATCAACAAATGCTAGATCTACGGTCCAGATCTCATTTAGGTCGTTAACAATTACTTTAAGCCTTGGAAATCTGAGGCGACGTGAACAATATTTGGTGAAGGATGATTTCGTTTCCAGATACATTTTTACTTTGTTAATTGATAATTTACTCAAATTTTGCAGTCGTTTTGCGTTTCCAAATGACGCAGGTCCTTTTAAATAGAGATTATCAAGTTTCTTCACATCATCTATAGAAATCCCAGTCTTTTCTACTCGTGTCTTCGTCTGTCTTCTTTTTGCTCTCATCGACTTTTGGCTTTGCACTTTTTTCTTTTGTCTCAGATCTTCCTCTTGATTGTTTTTGTTGCTGTTTCCTTTGTTTTCGAGTCGGTTGCTCTTCCTCTTCTTCGCTGTAAAACTCATCGAGAACTTTTTTTGCATGAGTATTGTAAACCAAGTGCGCTGCTATATCAAGTTCACTCAATATTTTGGAATACTTTTGCACGTCAATTTTTTGGTAGGTTGTTGTAAATTGTACAAGAAATTTGTCACCTTCACTCCTTGAGGTTCATCGTCAGTATGGAGAACATTATTCTCTTCACTAATAGAAAAAGTATCGGAATCAAAAAATAATTTCAGGATTATTGCAGCTCTTTTTGTTTTATTTTCATCCATTAGTTTTAGCTCCAGCATTTTTGAGTCAAAGGCTGAATCTTTCCGTTTTTTCACTACGGGTTCGATTTCACTGTCATCACAAACAAATAATTCTGATTTTGCGTCATCTGGATCACTTGTTCCATCACCAATACTCCTTGTTCTTGTGATACGTCTATCAGTGCTTGTGTCAGCATCTTTTTTTCCATTGCTCTGCTCAAAGTTTGGATTAGATCTTTGTAGGAGCGATAACTGAGTGGCTTTTTGTTGATAAATTGGATTATCAAAATTTTCTTCCTTGGTTGGATTTTGTGATATGAACATTCTCTTGGGAATCAAAACGAATTCTTCTGCATGCATTATATGACTTTTAAGTAAAGATAGCACGAGAGTCCTTTTGCTTTGATAAGTTCTGATTTTCTCGCTAAAATAAATCGCTTTTTCTTCAAACTTGTTTCCTTTGATAATAACTGCTGAAATGAGTCCTCTTGATTTTTTAGTAGCTGTTTGCTGACTGGAACATTGCCATTGATTACATTGAGCAAACACTCGCACAGAATATTTATAAAACTATTTGGTTGCTTCTTTGAGGAACTTTCTGAAATTAATATCAGACAGCTCGAGCATTTGCTTTAGCATACATATCTCTTTCTCTCTCATCTGTCAAATTAGTTATAACCGCTTTGGAGTAAAGTAGATAAAAAATTGTAGGACCTGGTTGTACAATATTTGAACAATAACGCAAGAAGTCTGAAGTTTTTGGATCCAAGTCGATGAGTAAGTAACCAAAGGGTAATTTTGTTGCTAACTCGTAGCTTTCTTTGAAAAAACTTTTGTTCAACTGTTTGCCAATATAGGTGATCTGATGTATGTCTCTAGGTGATTTGAACAAAATGATGTGGGTTGTATTGAGATCAATTGTTCTTGACTATTTACTCTGTTGGAATAAGTTATGCTTAACGTAAATGACGCTAATATTTCTATGACGTCCAGCAGTTGCGAGTTTAGAAAACTCTTTGTCGTTGAAAATTTCCTCGCAAGAATCGTCAAAAACAAGCAGACAGTTTTCCAGCTGTGAAATGAAATTAAATCCAGAAAACTTTGTGAAAAGAATGTTCAAGTTACGCTCTATAGAGCTGAACTTTGGTTGCTCATGTTGATAGAAGTAGTAAATGGAATTAAATTTTGGGTAAAAGGTGTTTCTCAGTAGCATTTGGAATATGAGCTCAGTTTTACCACAGCATGATGGCCCACAAACAGCCATGAATAGTCTATCGCTTGTTGAAATTATCTTGTTCATATCTTCGGATTGGGAAGCGCGTAGCCAACTGTGCATGAAAGCAATGAAAACCAAAATGTTGACTCCTCACAATCAAGATGAAAAAGCACAAGTTTGATCAAGGACACACCAATAAGAAACAGTATTAATACGATTTGAGTAAAATACACTAATTCTGATCGTGGTAGTCTAGAGTTACAAAATTTCCATGAGCGTCTCTCTTGATTTTCTTCATTGAAAACTAAATCATTCAAACCTATTCCAGCAGGAGAATCTATCTGGTCTTCTTTATCACTAATTTGAAAAGACGTTTTGATCAAAAATGAATTAAAACATCAGTTTTTTGTGTTAGCTCATTATTTTAATAGTAACTCTCTCAACCATAAAAAATTCATATGTAGAAAATCTAGAGTCTTTGTCTTCTTTCTTGAAAGTCAATTTGTAGTTCGGTTGCATGCCACAATCCTTTGCGTAGTAGACAATTGACTCCACGTTTCCTTTGCTGACTACCTGCTTGATTTCATCAGGGAGACTTTCGTCGTACAGGCTCACTTGAACTGGGGTTGGCGACTTGTGCATAGGTAAAGGGGTTAGTTTCAGTCTTCTCATTTTCTCTTGTAAAGACATGGTACACTTGAAAATATTCGAGCAGTGAAAAATATTTCTTCACTGTCTCAACCTCCGATAAGTTGCAAAAAATCTGTTGTTTCCTCAGAATGGATTGCCCACGTGACTCTATTTTTTCCTCTCTGACCAAAGATAGATTTATTTGATTATCATTCGTTATGCAACTGCAGACTGTAAAACTTGGAGATAAATTCACTTGAAGAACTGAAGGAGATACCTTCTCCAGTCGACGGCTCATTGGCGGGCAATGTTAGCCAGTAGAAATACAACTGTGCTTTTCTTTTAGCGCAATGTCTTTTCTTTTGTTTCTCAGGCAAGTAAAGAGAGTGTAGAGCACAAGTAAAATGTTTAATTGCGGAAACAATTTCCTCAACTTTAGGGCATGAAAGGGTATCCAAATGTATCACTTCTTTCTGTAAAAGTGTTTGCAGTGATTCAGTTTTCTCTTTCCTTTTAGCATAAAACTTTCCTGAAGGAAATCGAAGTTTAATTGCAATAAAAATTTGAGATATAAACCAGTAAGGATAATTGCCACTATTCCACGACAAACCGTGTAAGAACCTACTAACCCACTGATGAGATTTTCTCTCACTAGCGGATAGTGAGTTGCAAGAAACTGGTGGAAGGAACAAGATTGTGTCTGTGTAGTTGTTTGAGCAAATCGATAACTCCTTAATCATAAAACTCGATTTCTTATGACGAAAACCTTCAAAATCTAAGACAACAACTTCTGGCTTCGACATTCCAGCAAATTAAACAAATTCCTTTTAAAAATTTTCACGAAGAGGCAAAACATTAGCCAGTCATGTGACCAATGTAGGCGTTTGTGATTGGACAAGGTAAAACGTATGAATATCCAGGGCCCTTCTGACTATGCTCTGCAATAAATCCTGAAGCGTCGTGAAGTATTGCATGTAATCGAAGGAATTTATAAGACCTCAGGTAAGTGTCTAGTGAAGAGTTGTCTATACCTATAAGACCACCATATGGTCTCAACTTGAGAACTATTTCCAAGTTAAATTCTGGGTCCAGAAAGACATGCTGCCAAAAAGTATACAAATCGTTCACTATATTCCGGATAGTCGACTTTTATTTGTTCGTAAATTTCATGAATGTTTTTCAAATCTACTGTCGCTATGGTTGTCATGCTGATTCTCAAACAGAAAAATAAATAAATGAACAAAAATTACTTTTATGTTTGAAAATAATAAAGTTGACAAAAAGTGACTTTTTTCAAAAAAATTTTTCCATCTTTTATAATAAACACATTATCTGAGAAGTTTTTTCAAGTCAACAAAAAATCAGTTTTGAGTGCTCTTTCATAGCGCAAAATCCATTTCAGACCATTTTAGGACTTTGAAAAATTTTGAAAATGTTTTTCAAAAAATTCGAATTTTTTATGTTTCGACCCCTATTCTACTTAGGTGAAAAAAGTGAAGTCAACAAAAAATCACTTTTGAGTGCTCTTTCATAGCGCAAAATCCATTTCAGACAATTTTAGGACTTTGAAAAACTTTGAAAACTTTTCGAAAAAATTTTTGAAATTTTTGTATGTTTCGACCCCACATACTTCATAGGTGAAAAAAAGTGAAGTCAACAAAAAATGCGTTTTGAGTGCTCTTTCATAGCGCAAAATCCATTTCAGACCATTTTAGGACTTTGAAAAATTTTGAAAATGTTTTTCAAAAAATTCGAAATTTTTATGTTTCGACCCCTATACTATTTTGGTGAAAAAAGTGAAGTCAACAAAAAATCACTTTTGAGTGCTCTTTCATAGCGCAAAATCCATTTCAGACAATTTTAGGACTTTGAAAAACTTTGAAAACTTTTCGAAAAAATTTTTGAAATTTCTGTCTGTTTTGACCCCCCATACTTCATAGGTGAAAAAAAGTGAAGTCAACGAAAAATCACTTTTGAGTGCTCTTTTATAGCGCAAAATCCATTTCAGACCATTTTTGGACTCCAAAAAATTTTCAAAAAAATTTGAAAATTTTTCAAAGTTTTTCAGGTATGCCTCTCATGGTTTCAAAGATAAAAAAAAATAAAGTTACTACAACAGGCTATAACCATAGTCTAAGCACTCCGTACTGTGCATTCTTTCTTCTGAAATATACATTGGAGCAGCCGGTGTCTGCCATGTTACTGGAGGGCGGGGGGTCCGGACACCCCCCTACAACAACTACCACCGAAAAACTGATTTTCTCTTAGTGAAAGCTAGTTTTTTGGTTAAGTTTCGCCAGTCAACTTAACCCAAGAACTTATCTCAAGCTGGCGAAACTTAACCAAAAAACTTGCTTTCACTAAGAGAAAATCAGTTTTTCGGGGGTGAGAATTCTTGTAGGGGGGGTGTCCGGACCCCCGCCCTCCAGTAACATGGCAGACACCGGCTGCTCCAATGTGTATTTCAGAAGAAAGAATGCGCAGTACGGAGTGCTTAGACTATGGTTATAGCCTGTTGTAGTAACTTTAATTTTTTTTTATCTTTGAAACCATGAGAGGCATACCTGAAAAACTTTGAAAAATTTTCAAATTTTTTTGAAAATTTTTTGGAGTCCAAAAATGGTCTGAAATGGATTTTGCGCTACGACAAAAACTGGAAGTCCATATGTCAAAAAAACACATAATAACAGAAGAAAAATCGAATCAGATAAAACATGAACTGAACAAATTAACTTTTACTTCAACTCCATTATGTCATTATTAGATTGGATATGTAACTTGTCAATAATGAGACTCGGTAAAATGCAGACAAAAAACAGAAAAAAGAACAGTTTTCGAAAAAAAAAACGTTTCTGCTTTTTGAAAACAACCATTTTTAAATTGATTAAAATCACTTAATATAAACACTATTTATTATGAAAGTTAATTTATACCTCAACGGAAGTAATTGAGACCTGTAATGTCAGTTATTCAAAATTAAAACAAAAGCGGTGCCGTAATCGTTAAGTTAAAATCATAAACTGTTCATGGAGAATATTAAATGTATTTAATTATACATTTTTCAGCGCCATTTGGGTCACCCCATTCAAGTGATAATGCGGCAAGGAAACCAAAAACTTAGAAATGGGAATTTATGCATTAGTCACACTTTATATGATAATGCCTTGTAACGAAGCCAAGAATCCCTTAGTGGAAACACAGTATTATAAAAATTGGATCTTGATCCCTTATAAACAGGAATCGAATTGCCGTTACAGACAAAATATAAAAAATTAACAGATATAAGACAAAGGTGACAAAGCTCAAAATGCACTGAATGTTCTAAATAACATATTTTTAAAAGTTCAAGCGAAATATAAACTTTCATTTTTAACCAGTTTTGCTTGTAATTAGTGAAACCGTATATTAAGTCGACAAAAACAAGGAAAGAACCCGACATATAACAGACAGTTTATCGAAAACACAACGTGTAACCCAATAAAAATTTAAGAAATTGAAAAACATTCAAAAAAATTTTAAATTGACAAAAAGAATGTTAAGTTTTTGCTTGGGTGTCATTCGACTTTAACTAGGTGTTTTATGCAAAAAGTATTTGAGCAAAAAAACTTAAAACGGAACCACAAAAGTTAACTAGTTTTAACAAAAAAGCGAATGTTTCTTGAGAACACATTTTGAAGCTCTATAGACGTCAATCAAAGCTTAACAGCAAAAAAAATTGTTTGGAGCAACTGAAAGCTGACGAGCCCACGAATAATGAGACTGAGGTACTGGTTGACGACGATGAGAACAAAACATGGGCAGAAAAAATAATTTTCTGCTTGAAGAAATTCATTGGTGTGTCATTAAAACTTTTTGAAAGGAAAAAAGTTTTTCCGATATCCGAAGAGGCTAATTTTTCCTTTGATTGAGACGAATTTTCCGTAGGACAACAAAAGGAACAACAATTAGAAGCTGGAACAAAAACAATTCTACCCAAATTGTGTAAGAGAATGGTTTCGTTCGCACATTCTTTTGATGCTAATTGGAGCTGTCTTTGAAGTCAGAAATTGGAAAGGAAATCTCAGTTATAGACAAATATGCATAAATCACAACCGTTTTAAATAATTTTGTAGTAAAAAAAGCCAAGGAACCATTAGCTAAACTTTTTTGAACGTATTACCCCTTCATCTGGAATAAGTTTTGACTGAAATATTATGTTGAGACTAAGCTACTTGCGGACAGAAGTAAAATACAAAATTGGAAATTTTAAGAACTTCACAGACATCCTCTTAAAAAAATTTATACAAAGTCAAAAAAGGCATTAGATGAAAAAAGAAAGCATTGTAAAGGTTCCTTTATGGCTTTTACGGAGCACAATTGGAATAAGACGAATTTTTGAGGCTGCAAAAATTATGACCCATGAAGGCTAACCAATACAAAAATCAATTAAAATTGACGAAAACACATTGTTAAAGCCGTAAAGGCTATTTGCTTTTCTATAGAAGTAATTTATATTCATTCGGTTTCATTTTTTTGTTATTATGATTTGTCAATAACTGAGCTTTTATTTAATATCTTTCTTGTCAGTAATCAACATAAAGAAAATGCAAAAATACTTTGAAAAAGACCGCATCCCAAAATAATCTGAATGTTCGCTGATTGCAAGATTCCATGATGAGTCAAAACCTGTCCAAATTTTGTTCTGTGTCATTCAATATCAATTGATTATTCCTTATATTTGCGAAATAGATCATTTAGCAACCGAAAAGTTTTAATAAACCAAATTTATATTATGCCTTTTGTATAATCATTGAGTTATTTTTCGAAAAACTTGCAACATTTTAATTCTAAATGACTCCTATGGAAAACGAAAATACAACTAGCTTTACTGGAGTTTCCAGAGAGTGTGACAGCAGATGTTAGGTCCGTGTTTCCGGAATATTTAAACAAAGTGGAGCACAAAAGCGTATTTGAAGTTACCTTTGATTTAAAAAGACTGAAAATCGCAAAATTTGGCAAAAATGATCACGAAAAAACTCGGATAAATCCAATCGACTGAAATCAATTTGACTGAACAAAAAAACACATTTGAGTATATATTTCTCCCCCACAAGTGGCCCGGAAGACTAAATTATCATCATTTTTTGTCGTGTATCCGTAATCAAAAGTGTTGGAACATTCAATGCAAGACTGAATAGAAAGATTTTACTACGGAATAATTTTTTAATCATTTTCATTACGCTTTTTGTATAACTAAATCTGTTCAACTCGTCTTGCTCTATTCTGACAAAAATGTGAACAAAACAATCATTTCATGCAATCAGGTTGTAGCTAATTTTCTTGACTTAGCAAAAGCTTTCAATTCAACATCACGTAAACAGTTAAAAAAAATAGGGAAAAAAGGTCCCTGTGAAACCTGAAAAGGCATGTTTGTGGGAATTTAGGAAACAAGATGTAATTAATTAAAAAATTTTACAATTCCGAAAAAATAAACGTTGGTTTGCACCAAAGAACAATACACGACCTTCTAGTAATTTGAATGTGTACATAGTTTGAATAGTAAGCTAACGATTAAAAAATTAATGCAAATATTATTGATGCAGATTTGACGGATATGCATTTTAATAGTTATTAGTTTGATATTTGATTGATCACAAATTGCTTGCAACAAAAAAGGACTGCAATAAATTACTTTGCAATTGATTGATACTTAAACGAAGAGCCATTTAGCTATAAAAAAAATAACTGACAATGTACAAAACTCAATTATCTGTTTGTTAATGTTGTCTTCGATTTTTCAGGTTCCTGAATTTTCAGATAATCGCAGAAAAAAAACGAAGTTTTTCAGCTTAATTAATCGTGAAGGCCAATTGAAGCCTTGTATCTCTCCATTGACTTGTTTAATTTAATTTAAAAAAGATCCCTGGTTTCTGGTTTTTCTCTTATGAATTATATTGAATGTATGCAGCAGACTCCCACTAGCCGCCTTATTACAGTTACATTGTTACTCTTCATATCTTTAATTTTTGAGCACAGTTATATGAAGCAAAATTAACATTATAGCATTGTTTTTTCGTATGATTTTCTTATTTCTTCTTTTTTCTCTTACGGGTTCTTACTGGTTCTAAGTTCTTTTTTTCTATTACGGGTTTTCAAGTTTTGTATGTTGCGGACTCCCACTAGTGGCCCTATTAGAGATGCATTTTGTTCTACATATCTTTTCTCGAAGCTCGTTGTTTTGAAGCAAGGTTGACAATATAACATATAATTCTTTTGCATAGAGGCTTCGATTTGCTACATCGATGTTGTCGAAAAATAGGAGCAATTTCTGTATGCACTTAAGTATGTTTCCAATAACTCTGAAAAAATTTTTTGGAAATTTATAACAGATAAGGTGGCTGAAAAAGGCGCGGCAGCAATTGAAGACAAAAAAGAACAAAAAAAACTGCAAAGATGAAAAAAATTGGCTTATATTTTTAAAACAATTAATTTCAAAATAAGGAAAACCATTAGATGGCGATTGAAAACATCCATTATGTCTATGATAAAATACGCTTCTATAGGAGGTCACTAAGACCTGTCATTGTTCATTAAGCGCTTACTAAAAAGAACAACAAATAGAGACAAACAAAAAATAAATTAAAACTTGCGAGAAAACGCTGTCGATGACCTAAAGCCATATTTTCCCCCTCAAAATATGTTCAATTGAGCCTATCTCGAACGCCAATAAAGTATTATAAGACCTTTCAATAATTAGAAGAGGTAAAAAATAGACAAAAAAGAGAAAAAAGGACAAAATTAGGAAAATTAGTTAAAGCTTTTGTATTTTTCGAAAGCAATTATTTTCAAAGACATAGAATTCAACAGCTAAAAAATGATATATTTAAAAACAATTCGTTTATATGACCAAGAGAAGCACTTGAGAACTTTAATTAATCAGAATATGTCTTGCTTCTACAATATAACGTCAAATATAGACAAAAATAAGAAAATTAATTTATTTTTTTGCGAAAAAACCGTAAAACCTGTAAATTCATAACAAATTCTTAAGATTAGGTTAATAATAGATTTTATCCACTTGCAACTTCCTTTGTCAAAAAACAATGTCATATGTGAACTGTAGTTAACAAAATTAGATACCAAATGAACAAAAAAGAACAAAAATGCGAAGTTAAAGAGGGTTTTTGTTTAATTTTTGAAAACAGTTGTTTTTCATAATCATGAGAGCCATAAGCTATCTACTCAAACCACAAATAGGCTCCATTATTTGTCCATAAAAAGTTAATGAGATTTGTCATTACTCTGGAAATTTCATACGACTAAAAAGACAAAGTATAAACAAAAATTAATGACAAATTTTAAAAATTCAATTTATTTCATCGAGAAAGTTGTGTCAAAATCATAACATATGGCTTTAAAAACTTTCATATCTTCAATTGGCCTTATTTTGAACGCTAACAGTGCAATATGTGAACTATCATCAACTGATAATGTGACAAAACGAGAAAAAACGTGAAAAGCGGGCCAGTGACATAAGAAAAAAACAAAGTTGTGAAAACTAGTAGCATCAAAGCACGAAAACCATAACTTACACACGTAAAACCGCAAAAAACATTAAATTTTAGATCGTAAGAGAGAAGGAAAATTTTTTCTTTCTTTGCTGACACTAAGCTACAATTTGATCAAATTAAGAGAAAAATAGTGACAAAGTTCGATGAGCCAATTTTTATTTAAAAATCAAACTCTTTTTTAGAATTCAAAGCTACCATAATCTATCGAGTACAGAAATTAGATACAATAATTGTGATCGCAGGACGTCAATTGGACTTCTCAACAGTGAGCTTTGATTTGAAGTGTTCTGATCTTTAATTAACATAAGAACGATTGGAACTTTTCTAAAAAAAAAAGACCGATTGATTACAATCCGAAAAATTTTTGGATTTTGACAGCCCGCGATTGGTCCAACACCAGTTTTAATACTGTTGTTCGTCGTCCACTTTAAAAACTCAATTTTTTTTATTTTTGTAGACCAATGTAATTTGTTAGTTAAAAGAACAAAAATATATGCTGCATTTTTATTAACTATAAAGTTAGCAAAAAGGGCAAGTGCAACTTGCATTACCAGCGCCTTTTGTAGTTTTCAAAGATTGTTTAGTTATTTTGGGTGTGTATTTCCGGCAAATTTGACCAAAGTGTACTAAGGAAGCTTTTTTCGTGTATTTGATGAAAAATGCTGAATTCTGAAATTATTAGAAATTATCAAAAAAATTAAATAAAAACAGTCAACAATAATTTTTATCTTTAAAAATAAAATCAACAGTACCGCTGTTAACAATTTTTACATATTTTAGCAACATTGACGAAGTTCAGGCAAAAACTCTAGGAAAATTTGAATAAATATAACGCAAAGCGGTCTATTGTTCACAAAAAATTTTAACCACGCTAACTCGCTCTAGAGAATGGAATTCAAAAATTCTTAATTTTTAAAGATTTATAGTTCGTTAGCAAAAAACCTGAAGAAAAGCATATCAGAAGAAATTTTCAGGGACATTTGATTACATGAACTTAGCTTGTCTTATATCAGCTTTAAATTGTAAACGAACATCGCCTGAACATCGCTTGAAAACCTGGATTTTTGTTCGAACTGTTTCACAAAACAGTTGCTTACCTCTCATAGCAAATTCTTGAAAATAAAATTTTGGCTAATTGAACGTTGTACCCTTCTCTTTATGCGTAAAATGATGTAATGCTACGGATATATTAAAATGGCCTTCAGGCCACCTTTAAAAGACACAACTATCCAAATGAAAACTATATACCTTAACTTGGATCAAAAATTGGATCAAAAACATTTGTTTATTCTGTTTGTTTCCTACAATTGTTCTATAGCAAACTACTGAAATTTAACTTGATTTAATTTAAACATTGCATAATTGCTAAGCTTGAATGCATTACATAACTGCGATATTTGAATGATCTTGCATCGATTATCAGTTCAAAAAAGCTTGAAGAGATGATACTGCACCAATGAGCTAATAGTAAAACATGAACGCGGCAGACAATGAGCGCCAATTCGTATCCCCTGTTTAATCAAACTATCTAAAGGTTCTAGAATATGTTTTATAGATCCATGAATAAGCTATCTGCGAGGCCTAGTATTTCTCCTAACTGAGATGAAAAACTGATGAACTTTTTGAACAATTGTTCAAGTGCTACAAAGAGCAGCTCAAAAAATTCCCAAAATTATGCAGTCTTTGTGTTTCCAAGTTTTTTCCTTTAACTCTGTCTTATATTTCCTCAGATTTGAGCCGTGGAGGAACTTCTTGAGAATTTGAACACGTTCTCTTAGTCAGATATGTGAACAAATAACATTTTTGTTTGCGTGTTTTGATTTTAACAGATAATAATAGAAGAACAATTTATAGAAATTTCAAATCAGTTTTGTGTTTTAATTCAGATCAATTTGTTATATATTAATGATTAAAATAGCCCCCCGTCACTATTTTCTCCTCAGTTTTTTCACCAACAATCTGTAACTTATTACAATCAGTTATTACAAACGCAGCATTTTGTGTACATTCAAATATTGCGACGTTTTTAATTTTTTTCGAGCACTTTACGATCCTGAGACCTTTTGCGCGTGCTTTTTAGCTGTAGGAACTACTTGAAAAAAATAGTTATCTTGTAAGATTCTGGCAGACAAAAAGGGTTATCTTGTAAGATTCGGGCAGAAAAAATGGCTACCTTTCAAGATTCTGGCAGAAAAACGGTTATCTTGCAAGTTTCTGGCAGAAAAATGGTTATCTTGCAAATTTCTGGCAGAATGAATGGTTATCTTGCAAGTTTCTGGCAGAATGAATGGTTAACTTGCAAGTTTCTGGCAGAATGAATGGTTATCTTGCAAGTCTCTGGCAGAATGAATGGTTATCTTGCAAGTTTCTGGCAGAATGGATGGTTATCTTGCAAGTTTCTGGCAGAATGAATGGTTATCTTGCAAGTTTCTGGCAGAATGAATGGTTATCTTGCAAGTTTCTGGCAGAATTAATGGTTATCTTGCAAGTTTCTGGCAGAATGAATGGTTATCTTGCAAGTTTCTGGCAGAATGAATAGTTATCTTGCAAGTTTCTGGCAGAATGAATGGTTATCTTGCAAGTTTCTGGCAGAATGAATGGTTATCTTGCAAGTTTCTGGCAGAATGAATGGTTATCTTGCAAGTTTCTGGCAGAATGAATGGTTTTCTTGCAAGTTTCTGGCAGAATGAATGGTTATCTTGCAAGTTTCTGTTAGAATGAATGGTTATCTTGCAAGTTTCTGGCAGAATGAATGGTTATCTTGCAAGTTTCTGGCAGAATGAATGGTTATCTTGAAAGTTTTTGGCAGAATGAATGGTTATCTTGCAAGTTTCTGGCAGAATGAATGGTTATCTTGCAAGTTTCTGGCAGAATGAATGGTTATCTTGCAAGTTTCTGGCAAAATGAATGGTTATCTTGCAAGTTTCTGGCAGAATGAATGGTTATCTTGCAAGTTTCTGGCAGAATGAATGGGTATCTTGCAAGTTTCTGGCAGAATGAATGGTTATCTTGCATTTTTCTGGCAGAATGAATGGTTATCTTGCAAGTTTCTGGAAAAATGAATGGTTATCTTGCAAGTTTCTCGCAGAATGAATGGTTATCTTGCAAGTTTCTGGCAGAATGAATGGGTATCTTGCAAGTTTCTGGCAGAATGATTGGTTATCTTGCAAGTTTCTGGCAGAATGAATGGTTATCTTGCAAGTTTCTGGCAAAATGAATGGTTATCATGCAAGTTTCTGGCAGAATGAATGGTTATCTTGCAAGTTTCTGGCAGAATGAATGGTTATCTTGCAAATTTCTGGCAGGATGAATGGTTATCTTGCAAGTTTCTGTCAGAATGAATGGTAATCTTGCGAGATTCTGGCAGAAATCTTGCAAGATTATGCATAATATTGCAAGATAACCATTCGAAATCGACTGGTATGGTATTTCATGCATTCATACAGAACACAAAACAAATTATTGTTTAACAGAGATGAAAGGCTTAATGAATGAGAGACAAAATTTTTGAAGCTTACAAAATTTTCAAGAATATCGCAACACCCTCCCTGGCCCCCTTTGATTCTGTTTTTGGGGATTTGTGAGCTGAAACCAGAACGACAGCTCTGCCAGTTTAATAATTCAGTAGAAATTTTTATGGACGTTTTTCCAGCTAAATTAGTCATTCCTGAGTTCAGTTTATTTAGCTCCATATAGAATTTACACACTGGGGAACATCAGTATCACTTTTTTAAAAATGCGAGCCATTTTCTTAAATTGAGTGAAAGATAAATATGAAACAACTTGTTTTACAGGAAAAAGAGGAACAAAACATGGCAACATAACGCTATTGGTCGATCGCGTACAAAAAATCTATAAACTCCGATAAGACACAAGGTCAGTGGGTTCAAAAAATAATATGTAGACATAAAATAACAGAAATTTTGAGAAGCCCATATGAAATTGTTCCAAGTCAAAAGTTAGGATTTTTTACGCTTTAATTCTAAGTTTCCCAAAGAATAGACAAACATTGAGAAATACTTACTTTTCCAAACTTTATACAAATGAATGATTAGTGATTTCTACCACATAGATTAACATGTAAGTTTTTAACTTTTGTTAATAATGCTGAATTTTACGAGTTTGAATTGAAAATGTAAATTTTTTTTCCATTAAAATAAGAATGTGTTTTCAGCTAAATAAGCGTTTTGATTTTTCTGTTGGTTTACGAGGAAGATCAATAATTTATTTACTAACTGTCCTACTAAGATTTACTAAGATTCTCATTTTATTCATTCAGGAAAGGCAAATAAGATCAAGACCATATCAATAGCATAAATGTCCTTTTATGTTAACCAGTAAAGACAAGAAAAGGATTTCAGGTGAAATTTGAAAATCATGAAATATGTCTATTTGTGACCATTCTGTGGCATTGTAGACTATCACGTACTTTATTAAACCTATGGTAGTACCAAAATTATCTAGTCCGTATGATGGAAATTTTTATAGTGTCGTTTTTAAATTGATTGCATCTAGAGTCGAGAAAAACTTTAAGATGATTTTAACGTGTAATTTTCGTCTAAGAAAATCAAAAAATCACTATTAAGTTTTGACACGTTAGCTACTATGTATGAACAAATCTTTAAAATAAATCTTTAAATTACTTGATTGCTGTCAAAATTTTTTACTTGCTACATTATATTAAAGAAACCGAATTGGCGGCTCACCAGCTTTTCCTTCAGTTCCGGTTTAAACTTGAGATTTTTACACTTTTTTAGGCTGCGGATTTCAAAAAAATAATATTAAAATATAAATTGGTAAGTTAGCAGGGAGATTGGCATCCGCTCTGTTTCTCATAGAAAGTTTTCCATTCTATCAAATAAACTTTTTTAAATTGAGGAGATGTAACACATTTTTCGTGTGACACACATTCAGGTTTTCTTATGTAACTGTTTTCTTATGTAACTAACTGCTATTTATTGACAAAAATGTCAATTGGCTTAGACTAACCATACTTTTGGCTTTGAGACATATAAGGCATGTTCTCTACAAGCCAACTGCATCTCCCGGCTATAATTTCCTTTTTTTCCAAATTTTTTTCTTCTTAACCAAGAAACTTAAGTTGTTTAAAAGTGTAAAAAACAGACGAGTTATATGCTTTTGTATAGAAAAGCACCTTTAAACTTGATTAAAACCTAAAGTAAAAACCAAACTGAAAATCGCCAAAAATTGTGAGTTGAAAAAGACTTTTACAGTCTTGTGCGTTGGATATAACATTAAAATTCAACCAACTTTATTTGCGAAAACAAATAATTGCTTTACTCATCTATCGAACGAAACGTACAAAAATTATCGTTATTAAATCAATAAATATGCCAATTTTCAAGTCAATAATTTATCAATAATTAAAATAATTTAAAATCAGTAATCGCAGAGTTCGTTTTTGTTTCTTTTATAACTAATAGTCTAGTTGTCCATTTTTTGCAATTTTTCACATCTTTTCCCATTTAGTTTGAGCGATTGAAGCGAGA